>NW_026652296.1:43001067-43195515 GCF_009828535.3 Hylobates moloch | reverse complement strand
TCAAACCTCTTCTCTATAAATTAGCCAGTCCCAGGTATTCTTTATGGCAACGCAAAATGGACTAAGACAGCATGGCCATGGACTACCTGGCCAATGAAATAGAAATCTCCTTGAAGGGGAGCAAACGGTGCCCTCTTCCTCCTTCGCTCCTTCCTGCTGACTAGAGCACCAACAGTCACCTTGGACCATGAGGCGGAAGTGCGTGCTGAGGATGGAGGAGCAGAAAGGAGTCTGGGTCCTGATGACGTCATGGAGCCTGGTATGTTATATTACAGACAGTACCCAAAGAAAGCCACACTCAATTCTGTCCTTGTGCCTGCATCATGCTCCATTTATCAAGAGACGGAGACTGTTTTCCCTCCCCTTGAATCTGGGCAGGGCTTATGACCAGTTGGATCAACAGAATGCAATGAAGATGTGTCAGTTCCAGGTTTTAAGAGACCTTGCAGCTTCCACTTCTTCCCTCTAATAAGCCAGCTGCCACATAAGAAGCCTGAGGCTACCATGCTGTGAGGAAGCCCAAGCTAGCCATGCGGACAGCCAAAGGCCACATGGGGGAGCATGGAGGAGCCAGATATGAATAAAGCCTGATTGGACTCTCCAGCCCAACTCAGGGCTGCCACCTGCTGAATGAGTGGCCCCCGCTAACGCTATCCAGAGTAGAACTGCCTAGCAGAGCCATGCCTATGGCTTTTGTCTTGACCCACAAAATCATAAATGCATAAAATTATCATTTTGTAAAGCGGCTTGGTCAGTACCCACAGCTTTGTTATCAGCAAAACCACAACCAGACCTGGGTCTGGACTCCCTGCCCAGTGCTTTCTACCACCTTTGCTGCTGCTAAGGAAGAACGTAGAATCTACACCTGGGTGATAAAAATGATGTGTTCAATTTTAGTATCAGATTTGGTAACTTTTGAACATGTGACGTGAATGGTACCAAATCAGATCCTTTAGAAGATGGATCCCATTGCTCTGCCAAAATCCATCACTAGCAAGAAGACTGGTCCTTTCCTGGCTCCACACTCTCCCAGCTTCAAATACTGTCCTCTTTCATCCACCCTGGGTATTGCCCTCCCAGGACTCAAGGGAGCTCAGTTGCTCCTTTGCCAATGCAGCCTTCTCCAAATACTGCAGCCCATGACTAAACTGCTCACTGTCCCACTTAAACCAGTGCCTGTCAGACTCCAGCATACCTATGCCTCCCCTGGGGTCTTGTTAAAATGCAGGTTCTGATTCACGAGGTCTGGTAGGGTCTGATGTGCTGCATTTCTAACTGGAGCCCAGGAGATGCCACTGCGGCTGGTGCACATGCCACACTAGCCCTGAGAAGTCATGCTATATTCCGTCTCATTCCCAAGTTTCACTATGCACACAGTTCATCTGGTTTTCTCAACTCAACACCTTGAGGATGGTCAGCAAGCATTCAGTCCCATTCCTGCCTCCCTACCCGCTGCTCCAAGCCTAGTCTAGGGCCAGTGCACAATCAGTATGTGCTGACTGGCAGCTGGGAGCAGGTGGCAGGATGCAGAGAGTCTCAAGGAGGCACAAGACCCCAGAACAGGGTATTCCAGTCAGCCTCCTCCACTAGTTCATTTTCCTTTGCTTGGAGCTTAATTTGCCCCAGCTAACATTGATAAGTCCCTGATCTGTGACAAGCCCTGTGCTTAGAGCTGGAGGCAATACAGTTAGAGATGACTTAATCTCCAGTCCCTAGGAAGCTGCCGAGTCTAGTGGGGGTGCAGGCAAGTCAACAGCCATTGACATCTGAGAGGCCCAGGGGTCCAAGGGGGCACCTACCCCAGACCTACAGCGCCAGGGAAGATGCTTCCAGAGGAAGTGAACTCCTTAGCCAGGCAAAGATGAGGAAGAAAAGGGGAGCACAGCAAAGAACATTCCAGGAGAGGACGGTGGGAAAGAGGGAACTGTGTGTGGTTCAGCATGGCTAGCCTGAGCCTGGGAGAGCAGTTAATGAAGAGAGCAGTGGTAGCTGAGAAGAGCAAGATCCCCTTAGGAGTCTACCTTGAGGGCCCTACTGGAGCTGGAATGTAGTCAAAGGGCAAGAGGGAGCCATTGGAAGACAAAGGGGGACCATCACAGGGGCTGAGTTCGATGACCCAGTTGGGTGGCTGTCCTGGATCCTCATCAACTACCTCACTCCCGAGAACTGCAGCTGCCCACCTTTGCCCAAGGCTTTCCTATCACCTGGGCAGATCACATTCTCCTCCTTGCCTGGCAGTCCCCATCCTGCTCACTGCCACCCTTGAAGGGATTTGAAAAGACTAAATATGCTCCACTAAGTACTTTGAGCTTCTAAAGACCAAGTGTGCACAAAGACATTTGAGTGGTAGTGAGGGGCTAATGAAATAGAACAAAGACAATTACCCTGGTAATTCCAATTAAAATTAGTAAAAACCTGCAAGTGTCTTTTTAAAGTCTTGTAGAATGTGCCTAAGTACTCACCAACCATAGTTCAAACATGAACTCTTGTTCAATCTTTTTGACAAATTCCTATTTTTAAAATAGCAAAGACTTGGAACCAACCCAAATGTCCAACAACGATAGACTGGATTAAGAAAATGTGGCACATATACACCATGGAATACTATGCAGCCATAAAAAATGATGAGTTCATGTCCTTTGTAGGGACATGGATGAAACTGGAAATCATCATTCTCAGTAAACTATCGCAAGGACAAAAAACCAAACACCACATGTTCTCACTCATAGGTGGGAATTGAACAATGAGAACACATGGACACAGGAAGGGGAACATCACACCCCAGGGACTGTTGTGGGGTGGGGGGAAGGGGGAGGGACAGCATTAGGAGACATACCTAATGCTAAACGACGAGTTAATGGGTGCAGCACACCAACATGGCACATGGATACATATGTAACAAACCTGCACATTGTGCACATGTACCCTAAAACTTACAGTATAATAATAATAATAATAATAATAAATAATTTAAAAAAGAAAAAAAATGCTCTGAATGCAATACAGATGCCTTCTATTGCAGTCTAGAATGAAAATCTCAAATCATCAGTATTATTTTGTTTGAAAAGAATAAGATCTTGAAGGGCACAGGGAAGGGAGATCAGTGACAATTTAAGGGAGTAGAGGGCCAGTAGATCATCTGATCAAGACATAGAAAAGTGTTTTATTTATTTTTATTTGTTTTTAATTTTTTTTAGAGATAGAATCTCACTATGTTGCCCAGGCTGGTCTTCAACTCTTATCCTCAAGGGATTCTCCTGCCTCAGTCTCCCAAAGTGCTGGGATTGCAGGCGTGAGCCACCATGACTTGCCAGGAAGCTTTATAAAACAGGGGAGAAAATGGGAGTGGAGAGAAGGGGTTGGAGACTGAGGGCACACCTAATTCTCAAGGGGATGTTTCCTCTGGTTTTCTTAGAGCAAAAATGGAAATTCTCCACATATCCCTCAGCAAAGGCAATTTTTCCATTTCTCCCCATTTCACAGCATGGAAAGCTGAGTCACCAAGAAGTAGCTCATGTAGGGAATTCACCCTGTGGCACACCCTCCAATCCATTAAGTGCTGCTTACCACCCTTATGACCAATCCAGCCATCAGATATTAACAAATTACACTCAAAGTCTTCAGGAGCCATGTTGAAAGAAGATGTAAGGTTATTTAATGGCAAAAAATCATGGCTGACAAAGCTGGCTTCTGCCAGACTATTTCACTTCTCAGAAAGGAAGGGATCTTTGTAAATTC
This sequence comes from Hylobates moloch, assembly GCF_009828535.3. Lineage (NCBI taxonomy): Eukaryota > Metazoa > Chordata > Mammalia > Primates > Hylobatidae > Hylobates > Hylobates moloch. The sequence continues at coordinate 43,191,777 of NW_026652296.1, read as the reverse complement.
CTAAACATGAAATTTATCCCTAAAAGTATATTTAATATGCCTTGTGCCTTGAAATTTGGTTTGTAATAGCAAAGGACTGGAAACTAAATATATGTCTATCAATAGGAACTTGTTAAAAAATGGTGGCAGAACCTTACAATTAATGCACTGGACAAAGGTAAGAGGCTAGAAGCAGTTCAAGTGTCACCTGCCAGCCATGTGAGTGAGCCCTTGTGGATGTCCATCCCAGGCAAACCCCCAGAAGACTCCAGCCTCAGCCGCCATCTGACTGCAACCACAAGGCAAGAACTGCCCTGCTAAGCCTATTCATCCCCCAGAGGTGGATGATACAATACTACATCATTTCAGCTATTAAATTTGGAGATACTTGTGAAGCAGAAACAGGTTAACTGGAACAGTAATAAACGTATTATTCTCTCCAGACACCAGACCCGCCACATTTCTAAGTGTCTCTCCCAGGACTGCATGGTACAGAAGACACATCTGACTCCTGGACTGATGTCTCATGGGCCAGAGGACCAGTTGACCCTGCCTGGATCAGGATCACAGCTCTGCTCACTGGAGCACCTTTATTATGCTTACATAGGTTTACACCTAACACTCTACCCCCTAAAAGTTAAAAAAGAGTTAATCAATCTTACCTTGTTCCTCTACAAGTAGTAGACTAAACTTAATTACGTCTTAGTCATGTTAGTTACAAAACAATAGTGGAATAGAGAGACAATAAATCTGAAGGATCAAAAAAAAAACCTAGATCTGGCTGCGGGTGTGATATGGAATGTCATTTAACATCCCTATGTCACAATTTCCCCATGTGTAAAACGATAAAATGGTATTAGATGATCTCTTCAGCAGTATAAGAAGCTAAGAGCAGGGTCTGTTTTCCAGTTTCCTAAATTCCTTCAATTCCTGCTCCACCACTTAGTTTGTGGCAAGTTACCTAACTTAGTTGTAGGCAAGTTACCTAACTTCTCTAAGCCTTAATTTCATCACCTGTAAAATGTGAATAATAATATTTGCATGGCCGGGCGTGGTAGCTTACGCCTGTAATCCCAGCACTTCGGGAGGCCGAGGTGGGAGGATCACCTGAGGTCAGGAGTTCGAGACCAGCCTGGCCAATATGATGAAACCCCGTCTCTACTAAAAATACAAAAATTAGCCGGGCATGGTGGCTACTCATAATCCTAGCTACTTGGGAGGCTGAGACAAGAGAATGGTTTGAACCCGGGAGGCGGAGGTTGCAGTGAGCTGAAATGGTGCCATTGCACTCCAGCCTGGGCAACAAGACCATAACTCTGTCACAAAATAAATAAATATAATAATAATAATATTTGCCTCTTAGAAATAAATGAAGAAATTGGCAGGGCACAGTGGCTCACACCTGTAATCCTAGTACTTTGGGAGGCCAAGGCCGGTGGATCATCTGAGGTCAGGAGTTCGAGACCAGCCTGACCAACATGGTGAAACCCCACCTCTATTAAAAATACAAAAATTAGCTAGGCATGGTGGTAGGTGCCTATAATCCCAACTACTTGGGAGGCTGAGGCAGGAGAATCACTTGAACCTGGGATGTGGAGGTTGCAGTGAGCTGAGATAGTGCCATTGCACTCCAGCCCGGGCAACAGAGTGAGACTCCGTCTCAAAAAAAAAAAAAAAAAAGAAAAGAAAGAAATGAAGAAATTAAATTTTAATTTAATTAACCTGGTGCTTTGTAAGTCCTATTATAGTTAGACCAACTCCAAAATTCTGTAGTCCTAAACAAAAGGTAATTGGTCAAAATTTATTGTTTCTCGGCCAGGTATGGTGGCTCCCGCCTGTAATCCCAGCACTTTGGGAGGCTAAGGCAGGCAGATCACTGAAGTTCAGGAGTTTGAGACCTGCCTGGCCAACATGGTGAAACTCTGTCTCTACTAAAAATACAAAAATTAGCCAGGTGTGGTGGTGCACGCCTATAGTCCCAGCTACTCAGGAGGCTGAGGCACGAGAATCACTTGAACCCGGGAGGCAGAGGTTGCAGTGAGCCGAGATCATGCCACTGCATTCCAGCCTTAGCCATAGAGCAAGACTCTGTCTCAAAAAAAGAAAAAAAATTTTGTTTCTCAATTTGCTTTTGAGTTTTCCTCTCTTTGATGGAAGAAAAGAGGAACTAAAAAAAACTAAACTAAAAAGGGAGCCACTAGCCCCCAGTCCTTCATCTGCAACTCTGTAATTCAAAAAGCTCTGAAAAACAGCTGGGTATAGTGGCTCATGCCTGTAATCCCAGCACTTTGAGAGGTGTAGGCAGGAGGATCACTTGAGATCAGGAGTTCAAGATGAGCCTGGCCAACATGGTAAAACCCTGACTCTACTAAAATACAAAAATTAGCTGGGCATGGTGGCACACACCTGTAATCCCAGCTACTCCGGAGGCTGAGGTAGGGGGCGGTGGTTACAGTAAGCCAAGATAGCACCACTGCACTCCAGCCCGAGTGACAGAGACAGACCTTGTCTCAAAAAATAAAATAAAATATTTGACAAAAAGCTCTGCCAACCAACATTCTGTCCTACCTCCCATGACAGTGAAATCTGACCTGAGCTGATTTAAAAATATGTGCAGACTTTATCCCATTTAGTGTCAATATTCACGTTTTAATACAGAAATTATTAATATATTTAATTATAAGGTACAGCTCCAGACCTGCCAGGGGTGGTTTTTACACCATGCTACCTTCTGGAAAAGCTTAATTGTCTCACCCTTAATCCAAAATTAACACTTTGCAAAAGGCTTATTAATGAGGTGGGGAAACTACCATAGAGGGAGGGAAATGACATTGGTCTTGAAATTAATTCAGGGCACGAAGACGAAGAGACAATGAATAGCTCTCCAACCCCATGGCCTGGCGCTTTTCTGAGCACTGTCCTGTTTTCTGCAGGATCTCGGCTTTCATTTCAAAAAATGTGCAAAATTCTCCTCAAGTTCTTCTTCTAGAAAACAGGACTCGGCGGCAGAACAAACCAATCATTGTCTCCGCACTGCTGAAGACTGCAGGGGCATCCAGGGAGTCAGGGCCTTCGGCTGGCCCTCTGACCAGCTTCAAAGCTGGCTCAGATCATTCACCTGTCAAACTTCTAAAGGTGAAAACAACAACAAAAAAAGAACAACCTTTATTTTCTGTTGATGTTTCTAGCAGATAAGTTCATTTAGTTAATGGTCCTGTTTCCTGTGGGAGGATATTCTGAGTCCAAGGCTACCTTCTGGTGGCCATTTGAACCAATTTCCACCGACACGTTGCGATGCTTGAATGCTAAAAAGCATGCTAAGCATATTTCCCCAATTCGTTTGGCATTCAGATTCCCCTCCTGGTCCTATGTACCATTTCCTTAGACTTCACAACTCCCCTACATGGCAGAGTGGAGAGCCTTCTCAAATGCTGAGAGGATGAAGGGAATATATATCTTTATAAAACCGAAGAAGAAACTGAGGCCCAAAGAGATATGACTTGCCCACGGCCACGTGACTTGTAGTGGCCCACCCTGAGAATTTTGAATGTGGTCCGTCATCTGCAAAACTTGTGCCTACAGTTCCCTCAGGACAGGCCTGCAGGTCTGTGGGGCAGGAGGAGGGGGCATGAACCCCATTGTTTGTCTCATATCATCATGAGTCCTTAATGTCACACTATCAACACTAAGGGCTAAAGCATCAAAGCCATATGTTGACTACGGCTGACATACTGGACAGTGCAGTTGTCCCACAATGCAATGGAACAATGCTGAAAGGTTGAGGATCCTTGGATTGAGTTTTGCCACTAACAACTTTGAGGAACTCAACAAAAACTTGCTGGGCTTAATTTTTCTCACCCTGAAAGTAAGGAGATTTGGGGCCATACATGCTTTAAAGGTTCCTGTAGTCGATCCTATGGAAGGACTCAGTATCTATCCCAACTCCTTTTGGTGGGCCTTCCTGTACTGCCGAAGCTAGAGAAGTGAAAATTACGCTTCCCTGACTCTCTTGCCATGAGGATTTGGGAAGTAACTTGGGTTCCACCAGTTACATGCGCTATCAGGAGATCTGAATTCAGCCCTGAGTTAACTGGGCAGAGGCAGGCAAGAGGCAATTGTTTTACACTCTGCGATGGCAGACGCAGGGACGGGCAGCCATCGAGGTGGCAGCTTCCTGATTGGGCAGCAGCCGCAGCTCCTAGATGGCCCAGTTCTGCTCTGTGGCTCTGAGTCATTCCTAGGAGCTCAGCTTGGTCCTTCTTTAGTCCATTTAATACCTTTCTCTGCTTAAACTAGCTACAGTGGATTCTGATGCTCGTAACTAAGCCTATGTATTCCTTTCCAACAATAAAAACCTACTTCACCTATATACAAGTTTAAAACCAGGCAATTCATACACATTGTTCTCATATTCCTCCTTTTCCCCCTTTTAATTAATTTAACCTTCATCAAGAATCCATTCCAAGCATTTCTCCAGTATCCCTTTTCTTCCTGCTTTCTGTGCTTTCCTTCAAATGCTATCACTCATGTCTGGGAACTGTTGACTTCTTCCCCTGCCTATATTCTTGTTCCGTGTCGACTTATGTCCTTCTATGACCCAGGCACTACTGCACTGGTTGCTGGGGAATACGAGCCCAGTAGGAAGTGTTCCCTGGCTCTGATGGATCTAGAGTGGAAAAGAGAAGTCAGTTGGCCAAATGTGCAGCCAGGAAAATGGGCAGCAGGTTACAGTGGGGCAGGGGGAGGAGTATTCAAGTCTGTCTTGAGAGACAAAAAACAAGAGGAAAGGAGTCAGGGATGAAATTTATATTCCCTTCCAAACATCAAATAAATTGTTTTTTAAAAACGGCTTAAATCCATAATTCACAACAAAACGAATGAAATAACAGATTGACAGCCAGGCTCAGCGGCATGTGCCTGTAGTCCTAGCACTTTGGGAGGCTGAGACAGGAGGATCACTTCAGCCCAGGAGTTTGAGACCAGCTTGGGCAACATAGTGAGGCCCTGTCTCAAAAGGAAAAATAAATAAAGAGAAAGAAAAGAAAGAACTAATTAGCCGTCAAAGGAGAATTCTGGTTAACAACTGATTATCTTCATTTACACATAAAGATAAAGTGAATCTGGCATTATTCTGTCTTTCATAAATGAACTGTGCCACTGGGAAACCAAGCAGAGATGAGGCAAAGTGTGTCTCTATAGAAATACATCAGTTAACAAACAGAGGGCAGAATTAGATTATTGCTGTTTTAGAACACCTAAAAAGCCAAAATATTTAGGTCCTGAGCATCAACAGCTGCTAACATCAGAAAAAGAGAGATAACCAAATATTCAGTACCTCCTGATGAAGACAGACGTCCCCAACTGTGACATATTCTAGCTGAAATAAAATAGAGCTGACCAAGCAGGGAGAGTTGCATTGTCCAATAGAACTTTCTGTGGTGACAGAAAAGTTATATTCTGTACTGTCCAGTACATTCGCCACTAGTCACACATGGCTACTGAGCACTTGAAATGTCGCTAGTGGGACTGAGGAACTTAATTGTTATTTTGAGATGGGGGTCTCGCTCTGTTACCCAGGTTGGAGTGCAGTGGTGCAATCTTGGCTCACTGCAACCTCTGCCTCCTGGGTTCAAGTGATTCTCTTGCCTCAGCACCCTGAGTAGCTGGAATTACAAGCGTATGCCACCAAGCCCCACTAATTTTTTTTGTATTTTTTTAATAGAGTCGGGGTTTCACCATGTTGGCCAGGCTGGTCTCGAACTCCTGACCTCAGGTGATCCACCCGCCTCGGCCTCCCAAAGTGCTGGGATTACAGGCATGAGCCACGGCGCCTGGTCTAATTGTTAATTCTTAATTGACTATGGCTGTGATAGTCACACATGATATTGGATGCTGCAGCTGCAGATCCAACTACCCATTTAGAGAAAACCTAGGGGACTGAGGAACGTTAGGCACGTGGTGATGTGCTCAGCAAAATCCAGACTGTTGGGAACTCTACAAAACAAATCACCCATTTCTTCAACAATTAACTTGATGGAGGGAAAATGTATGAAACTAAAAGAGGCTCAAAAGACATGCCAATCAATTACAATGTGTGGACATTATGTGGACCTAATTAGGCAAACTGGAGGGGAAAAGTATGAATTTATGAGACAATTAGTAATGTGAACACAATTGGTAATGTGGGTGTGATCATGAATTTTGGTCTTTATCCACTAAACGCACATTCTGAACTATTTATGGTTGAAATGGTATGATGTCCTAGATTTGCTTCAAAATCGTGTGTGGGGCAAGGGGTGGGGGTGTGGCTGGGCAGGACTGGCCATGGGTTAATGGTTGTTGGGGCTGGGTGGCAGATACGTATGACTATGCCTTTGAGATTCTAAATAATACAAAGTGATGGGGATATAGGGACTACTCCATAAACACACATCTCCACCACCACAAGACTCGTTAGAGAGCCGGGTAAAAGGCCAAGAATACTTTTGAAAGAATCTAAATTTTATTTATTTTGAAGAACCCACGGGAGAGGGCAAAAAGAAAGAACAGAATAGGACAAGGTGAGAGGACAAATTCACTTGGTACTCCCTACTTGGACCTGGATCCTACCAGCCAGAGAATCACAAATGAATACTATCAGTCAACTGGGTTAACTTCAGAGTTACTTAGTTTTTAATAAGCCTCCAAAGGACAACGGTGATTAGTATTTCCTGGGTTTCTCTACCCCGCAGCTGAAGACCTGCAGATGGATCCAGCAGAAAAGAGACCTGCCATGCACACTCTCTGGAATGTACATCATCTTCTCACCCCTATTTGTTTGGCAAATTACAGAGTTCTCAGTAGTAAAGAGACAATTTCACAATCTGCCCTGAGGCACACCGTCAAAAGGCAGATAGGCTGGGAAGGGCCAGCCACATTTCCTAATCTGCACCTCAGACTCCTTTTCCAGATCCATCCATCAACAAAATCAGGTTAGTGAATCCCATGTCCTTACTGCAGCCACCAAAATGTTGGGCATTAAAACTTGCTGTATGTCACTGTCAGCTAACTTCCTCTTGGGCAGTTTACACGTGCGCAGAAAGCTAAACACGTTACACCCACTATCTCATTTAATCTATGCAACTCTTCTAGGAGGCTGATTCTTTGAGTCCTCCACTTTACAGATGAAGGAACTGAGGCTCAGAGGAAACAATGTATCCATGACCACAGTTGTTAAGAGGGACCCAAATGGCAGGGCACGGCGGCTCACACCTGTAATCCCAGCACATTGGGAGGCTGAGGTGGGCGGATCACCTAAGGTCAGGAGTTCAAGACCAGCCTGGACAACATGGCGAAACTCTGTCTCAATTTAAAATACAAAAATCAGCCAGGCTTTGTGGTAGGTGCCTGTAATCCCAGCTACTTGGGAGGCTGAGGCAGGAGAATCACTTGAACCCAGGAGGCAGAGTTTGCAGTGAGCCGAGATTGCGCCACTGCACTCCAGCTCTGGGCGACAGAGCGAGACTCTGTCTCAAAAAATAAATAAAAATAAATAAATAGGAACCCGACTGAGGTTTTCCTTCTTACATCATCCAGAGCTTCTCCTCTGCCCAGCAGGAGCACCCACACTTCTCGGCTTGGCCCCTTCACCATCTCACCCTGTCCTGGTTACATTTCCAGCCCTTTACCGCCAGCTCTCTCCCTGACCCCAGCAAGCCCTGTTTCCCATCTTCAGCCACCAGAGCTTCGTCCTTTCTATGCTCCAGCTGCGGGACTCAGCCCACACTGCCCTCAGGCCCACCCCCTCCCTTCTCCCCGGCCTTCAAATCCATATCAGGACACTTTCATCACTCAAATCGGTCACGTCTGTGTTTGGAATTCTGGTTTCACATTCACTGTCCTGCAGCAGAGTTAATAATGTTTGTGTCTCCCTATTAACCTGAATACTATCTACGGTTATTGGGCACATACCATATTCTACCCTCCACTCATTTATCCTCACAATGCTCTCAAGTAGGTATCATTATTATCATCTTACAGATAAGGAAGCCGAGGCCCAGAGGGGTGAGCCCAGTGGGTGAGCCACTCAAGGTCCACATCTAAGAAGTGACAAAGCCAGAGCTTACATGATTAACTGCTACTGCCAGACGATTCCAGAAGGAACACCAGGGTGGGAGCATTTTTACCTCCTGCTGCCTTGCACACCCCAGGTGTTAGATGGGCAGAGTGTTGCTTCTCTGTGCCAGGCAATGGCTCAAACCTACCCTTCTTGTGGTCCTGGGAGCCCGCTGCCTAAGAAACTAATTCTTTTTTTTTTGTTTTGTTTTGTTTTGTTTTGTTTGTTTTTTGTTTGTTTGTTTGTTTTTTTGAGACGGAGTCTCGCTCTGTCGCCCAGGCTGGGGTGCAGTGGCGTGATCTCGGCTCACTGCAAGCTCCGCCTCCCGGGTTCACGCCATTCTCCTGCCTCAGCCTCTCCGAGTAGCTGGGACTACAGGCGCCCGCCACCACGCCCGGCTAATTTTTTTGTATTTTTAGTAGAGACGGGGTTTCACTGTGTTAGCCAGGATGGTCTCGATCTCCTGACCTCGTGATCCGCCCGCCTCGGCCTCCCAAAGTGCTGGGATTACAGGCTTGAGCCACCGCGCCCGGCCCAGAAACTAATTCTTGGCTGGACGTGGTGGCTCACGCCTGTAATCCCAGCACTTTGGGAGGCCGAGGCGGGCAAATCACCTGAGGTCGGGAGTTCAAGACCAGTCTGACCAACATGGAGAAACCCCATCTCTACTAAAATTACAAAATTAGCCGGCGGTGGTGGCATATGCCTGTAATCCCAGCTGCTTGGAAGGCTGAGGCAGGAGAATCACTTGAACCCAGGAGGCAGAGGTTGCAGTGAGCTGAGATTGAGCCATTGCACTCCGGCCTGGGCAAGAACAGCGAAACTCCACCTCAAAAAAAAAAAAAAAAAAAAAGAAAGAAAAGAAAAGAAACTAATTCTTAGAGAAACTGTGAGTTCAGCATGCCTTGGAAAGAGCTTTATAATTATACAACATGCTAAGTCACAGGCAATTTGGTCAGTCATTTGAAAACTGCCAATGCCATGGCTGATAATAATTCTGGAGGCTTGGAGCATATTAACACCAAAATGTCTCCTTTCTGGGGGTAGAGGCAGAAAGAAGGAACCTAAACATCCCTAGTAAATAAAAACTCCCCTGGAAACTATGGAAAGAAGACTCTTAACGGTTCAGGAGTGAACTGTGCCTCCCCGCCCCCCTTCCCCCAGCACACAGGCAACTAATCTAGGAAATCAGATTGGTTTACGTCTTCCTTTAATCCAGGATTCCAACGGCCCTGTGTGCCTGAGGCAGAAGAGATTGCCTAAAATATTGGTTAAGAGACTGGATGAGAATCTGTCACTTTCTCTCTAGCGGAATCTGGGCAATTGGGGGACAGAGGGGCAAACTAGCTGCGGAGGCTCCCAAAACAACGTTACAATTGTCCTTCCAGCCTGGTGATAAATATGCAAGTGGGACACTTTGTAGAATTTCCCGAAGGGCAGAGCTACCAGCCTCAGGCAAATTGCTCCCTCCCACTTAACCCCACCTGGCCCGGAAGAGCCTCAGGCCAGCTGACTTTGAACCTCACCCTCACACTTACCGCTAAGCTGCCGGCCCGCACGGTATCGGCAGCTTCTTCTTTAAAGAGGTCTTTCCTTTGGATCCCAGCTGAAGCCTCAAACCTCAATTCAAAACCAAATGCGCCTCAGCCCACCCCGGAGTCAAACCCTGGGAATATGGAATGTGCACAGGGGAGGGGTGGCCTCTCCCAGGAAAATGAGGGCTGCTTTCTCAACCCACAGCAAAGCCCAGGCTCTCCCTCCCCACTGCCCTCTACTCGCGGTCTGGGTGGCGAGAGGGCACCGGAGAGCCCTGGAATTACCACCTGCACCCGAGGTCTAAGGGGTGCACAGTGTAGCACTGCGGCCCACCAGGCTAGAAAGTGGGGTCAAGTGATCATAAACCACCAGCCCCTAGCTCCAGCTGGCTGAGTCGGTGGAATGGGATTCCTAAATCTTGGTGGGTAGCGGATACCTTTGAGCAGACCATCATGGAAGTTCTGCCCGAAAGCGCAGGTGGGCGTCCAGAATGTTCGAGGGGGCCCCGAAGCGCGACCATAGATGGGAGGAAACACTCCAATCCACTGGGGTAGGGGCGCTCGAGAAATCTGTAGTTGAACCCTTTTACCCATCAATTTAATTCAAGATTGGAAAGATGACAGATCTAAAGTGCCGCGCACAAGCCTCCTGTCTGACAGACACTGGGAACCGCTTATTTTGGGAGAGGCCCACTACGTGTCAAGCTGCCTCCCATGTCCAGAACATAAGCATGGGGGGTGAACTCTCAGAATCGCGGCGCCAGGAACTGCGTCCCAGAGGGTGGAATTTCTGAGAGCGCTGAGGCTTCCTTTCCGATCTCCGGAACTCCGACGGCCTTGGTTATTCTACAGGCCTAGCGCACAGAACGGGCTGCTGGCGGAAGGCAGCGATGCCTGTGCCTTTTCGGCAGTTCCAGAGGCAGCACTCGGCATCAGGCGGGGCCACCGGGAGGACGGACCCCACTCCGGGAACCGGCCGCCCCTGCGCAGCAGCTACCCTGCGGGCGGGAGGACGCGCCGAGGCGCCCTGGCCGCCGCCCAGGGGCAGGTGCAGGAGCCGCGCTGCAGGCGCGCTCGGGGCGCGGGTGCCGGGTTGCGCGGGCGGGCGCGGCAGGGAGGGGCGCCGGCCCCGGGAGCCCGACGCCAGGGCGTGGTGCAGGTGGCGGCGGGGGCAGAGTCGACACAGTACCTTGATTTTCGATCTGGCGACCGGGCGCTGCTTGGCCGCCAGGTGTCCATCGGGGCCCTCGGCGTCGCCGGGCTCGGGGGTTTCGCGCTCGGGGGCGTGCGGGGAAGAGCTGCTCTCAGCTCCTCCAGGCTCCCCCGCGCTGCTGCTGCCGCTGCCGCTGCTGCTGCCGCCGTCGCTGCGGCAGTCCTCGGGGGGGTCGTGGAGCAGGCGGCCCAGGCCCACTGTGGAGGGAGGGGCCGCACCCCGACACACACACTCGGCGTCAGCCCGCACGCCCGCCGCAGTTTGACCTGCGGGCGGTGCTGCCGCCGCCCCGCCCCGGACCTGGGCACCTCGCCAAGTGGGCAACGTCGCGGGGGTGGCGAGAAAGCCCCGAATCGGCCCATAGAGCTAGCTTGGGGTGCTTGGGGCCTCTTCCCGGTCCCAGCCGGGCGCCCACGAGGAGCCAGGCGGCCACGCGCGGCGGAGGACCCCGCGCGCCAAGTTTCCTCTCGGGGCGGGGGAGGCGGGTCTGACCTCTCCCCAGCTAGCACCAGAAGGGTTGGCGGGCCTTTGTGCACCCCCCATGAGGACGTGAGATTGGGGGTAGCCTCTGCTGGCTTTCAATCCCTTTCCTGGGCGACCTCGGCCCGCGCTGCAGCCAACGGTCCCGCCGCCGGGCAATTAGAGGATCCCACTACGGGGAAGGGGGCGCCTAGAGTCTAGGGCATCCCAGTCCCTCATTGCCCACCCTACCCCGCCTAGAAGACCCCCGCGTGCCCCCCGGAAGAGGGGGATGAGGTGGGGAGCCCGCCCCTGCCGATGAGCAGAGAAGACCCGCCACCCCTTCCCCCACCCCGGGAGCCCAGCGCCCAGGCCCGGCCCCCGCGCGCGCTCACCTGGGATGTAGGTGTCTGCCCTTTTCTCATCCGGGAGCTCATCCCAGCTGCGGACCGAGACCCCCAGGCTCCTCCTCTTCACCAGGAAGACTTTGGGCATGGTGGGGTCCCCTCTCCCGACTGCGGCCCCCTCCTCCCGGCTGCTCCCCGCTAGGGGCGACGGCGGCGGCTCGGTCCCCGGCTCCCGGCGGCCAGAGCCCACCTTCCCGCCTCGCCTGCCCTCTTCCTCCACCCCCCGCCGCGGCGCGGCCCAGGCCTCTCCCCCGCACGCCTGGCGACTCCCAGCCTCCGGGCTTGGCGACACCTATGCTTTAAATCGCGAGCGAGACCACGCCGGGGAAAAAGTTTCATAAGGTGGAATAGAAAAGGCACCAGGAAACTTGGGAGTGAGCATGCGCCCTGCAACATAACGGTGTCAACAAGCTCGCTACCTGTCCGACCGGTTCCGGCGGCCGGGGCTGCCTGTTCCAGCCCTTCCTTAGGCACGAATGTTTGCAAAAGAATTTAAAGTCTGTTCTTCCCCCTCCTCTTTTTAAGAAAGGAAGAACATTTTTTAATCAACCCCCGCCCCATTTCCCCATCACCTGCACCTCGAGGTGAGCTCTTCGAGGTAAACCCCAGGTTCGCCTCCCAGGGCACCCCTCCGGTGAGTTGGGGCCTCCCACGAGTTGCCCCCCTCCCCCGCCCGGTGGATTTGTCTTCGACGAGCCAGAAAATGGCTCAGTTCCTCTGAACCTTGTGGAGCCTTCCTGGGGCTTGATCAAATCTGGGCGGTCAGAAGGGGGAGGCGGCGGGAGACTTCCAAGGACTCTGATTATTAATAATGGGGGGGGTGGGGGCTTAGGGGCTTAAGCTATCCATCAACTACAACACCCCCCACATAAGCAGTAAAAATAAATTTAAAAATTCGGCATCTTTAGAACATGTTATTTTTCTGACTAGTATCATAGAATCTAAGAAAAACAAGGCTTGCCCCGCCAAAGCAGCTTCTCCTCACAAGACGTTGCACCCCCGAGAGCCCCCTCACCCCAAGTAAACACACAATAGAAACAAAAGCCAGGAGCATATTATGCAAATGCAGCTTCAAAACAAGCCCCCAATCCTCGCCCACTCCCACCATTGCCTCTCCTAACCACCCGATCCCCAAATTCTGAGACTGGGAAATACCTTTCCAGGAAGCTAGCATAGTGAACATTGGCTACAGCTTCTCGCCGCCCCTAATGGGGAGGTAGGAAAGCTTTGCATTTATTATTATATCTGTTTGTTCCTATCAACCTTTATGCCTGGAGGGGAGAGGGGGAGAAGGAGGGGGAGTTGGTAAAATATGCCAAGTTTCTAAAGCAGTTGTGCTCACGTTGCGGGGCGCGCTGCCCTTCCCAAGGCCTTGTTCGGGTGCGCCCAGGACAACCGGCACAGCCTCCTGTGTCGCTGCGGTCGCCCTCCTCCAGGAGGTCGTCAGACGTGTGCCAGCTGCCGGGTGCTGCGGGGGCGCGTCTGGTCAGGGATGCCCTGGAGCCCACGGCTCACCCAACAGCCAGCCTCACCTGTCTGTAACCTGACCCTCCGAGCTCCCAGCCTACAGGACCCGGGAATCAATACAGCGGTTTTCCCTGTTCCCTTCCGCCCTGAATGGCCCTTGGGGACACAACCGCCTGGTAACGGATTTCTCGGCGCTACTGGCGGACTCGCGCGGCGCAGGGAGCCCGGGCGCAGCTCTGCCGGGGCTGCGGGCGGGACCGGTGCGCGGCGCCTCTAGGTCTGCCCCCAAGGAGTCACCCTCTCTGGACTGAACTCTGAACTCCAGCTTTTCTCTAAGAAAAACCAGCTAAGGACGAAAAAGACTTTGATCCCGGTGAGCGGGAGGAGGAGGAGGAGGAAGACATTTCTGTAGCGGTGCAGGAAAACAAGGCTTCTTGTCTATGAGGCTGATGGGGCAGCTTCCGGGAGACTCTGCAGATGTATTTGTATCCGCCAACAAACGGGATTTGCTAGAAAGAAGGAGCTTGGGTGAATGGAAGAGTAAAAATAAAGTACAACTATGAAGTTACAGAATTATTCCTAGTCTTTAAAAATCTTCAGAACTTCGTTCAGCAGTCCCAATTATACAGAAGAGGCTGTCAACTCCATTAACAAAGCTTTTTTTTTCTTTCACTGGATTTCAAACCAGTGAGTGCCTTGACTACTTTGCCTATTTGTATTATTTTAAAAGATTATAGGATGATGAGGTATAAGGCTAGAAACCTCCAAAGCAATGCAACCTTTATAGGTTTGGGGATGAAGACTCAACAGGATAACAACACTTTTATTCTATGATCGTTGGATGCACACCTACTATATTTGCTGGGTGCTTCTTGAGGAGAAAGGAATTTTAATGTGTTTTATTTCTCTCTTTTTTCTTGATCAGACGTGATGGGGTCTATCAAAATTATTAACATATACAAAGAATCAGCTTTTATCTTGGCTGACTTGTCTCCATTGTGAGGTCGGTTTTCTAAGTATTATGAGAGGAGTTGATAGAGTATCCCAGAAAGCAGGATGAGAAATGAACCCGATTCTCCTTTTCTTGCACTGCTATTATAAGCTTATACGCTGTTGGTGAGAATGCAAATTAATTCAGCCCCTGTGGAAAGCAGTTTGGAGATTTCTCAAAGAACTAAGAATAGAATTACCATTGGACCCACCAATCCAATGACTGGGTATACAACCAAAGGAAAATAAATCGCTTTACCAATAAACACTTGTATGTTTATGGCAGCATTATTCACAGTAGGAAAGACATAGTATCAACCCAGGTGCCCATCAGTGGTGGACTGAATAAAGAAAATATGGTACATATACACCATGGAATACTATGCTGCCACAAAAAGAATGAAATCACATATTTGCAGCAACATGGATGCACCTGGAGGCCATTATCTGGTGCAAATTAACTCAGAGACAGAAAATCTAATACTGTAGGTTCTCAATTAGAAGTGGGAGCTAAACATTGGGTACACACAGATTCAAAGATGGGAACAGTTAACACGGGGGATTTCAAAAGTGGGGTGGGAGACAGGGGGAAAGGCTTGAGAAACTACCTGTCAGGTACTATGTTCACTATTTGTTTTTATTTTCATTTTATTTTTGAGACAGAGTTTCCCTCTGTCCCCAGGCTGGAGTGCAATGGTGAGATCTCAGCTCACTGCAACCTCTGCCTCCCGGGCTCAAGCAATTCTCATGCCTCAGCCTCCCAAGTAGCGAGGACTACGGGCATGCACCACCACACCTGGCTAATTTTTGTATTTTTAGTAGAGACGGGGTTTTGCCACTTTAGCCAGGCTGGCCTCGAACTCCTGAACTCAAGTGATCCGCCCGCCTCGCCCTCCCAAAGTGTTGGGATTATAGACATGAGCCACCACAACCGGCCTGTGTTCACTATTTGGGAGATAGGATCATTAGAAGCCCACGCTTCAGCATCATGCAATTTACCCATGTAACAAACCTGCGCATGTACCCCCAAATCTAAAATTAAAAAATAAAAGAAAAAGCAAATAATGCTTTAAATCTTTTTCACATTATTTCCTAAATACCTTTATTTACATTCATTTGGTAATATTATTGGTCCCATTTTTTAAGAAGGAGGGAAAATAGGCTATGAGAAACTAAGTACCATTCAAGTTCCGCTGGGCGCTGTGGCTCATGTCTGTAATCCCGGCACTTTGGGAGGCCGAGACAGGCGGATCACCTGAGGTCAGGAGTTCCAGACCAGCCTGGCCAACATGGTGAAACCCCGTCTCTACTAAAAATACAAAAATTTGCTGGGCATGGTGGTGCACACCTGTAATCCCAGCTACTCGGGAGGCTGAGGCAGAAGAATCACTTGTACCTAGGAAGCGGAGGTTGCAGTGAGCGAAGATTGCCCCACTACATCCCAGCCTGGGTGACACAGCAAGACTCTGTCTAAAAAAAGTCTCGCTGTGTTGCCCAGGCTGGAGTGTAATGGCACAATCTCAGCTCACTGCAACCTCTGCCTCCTGGATTCAAGTGATTCTCCTGCCTCAGCCTCCCGAGTAGATGGGATTACAGGCGCCTGCCACCACACCTGGCTAATTTTTGTATTTTTTTGTAGAGACGGGTTTCACCATGTTGGCCAGCCTGGTCTCGAACTCCTGACCTCATGATCCACCTGCCTCAGTGTCCCGAAGTGCCGGGATTACAGGTGTGAGCCACTGCTCCTAGGACAATTATTCTTCATATGCACATCCTCATATCTCATTTGCAACAAAGTCAGTTTAACCTATTTATTAAATAGCAAACGATCTGCATAAGTTAAAAATATATGAAAGTAGACATTTATATCTGAGCCTCTTATTACATTAAGTACAAAATGTACTTTTGATTGTCTTGTCAAACTGTAGAGATGTGTTGCTGAGACAGTGCAAGTACGTTTGGTAGAGTTGAGTGAATTCTGGGTGTAGCTATTGGCCTTGAAATAGATTCATTTCCATTCCTTCCACCCGGGATCGTGGCCTCTGCCTTATTTGGACGGAGCCCTCATTATGAAAGCAATTTATCTGGTTCATATTACACAATGTGTTAAATACCTTGTTACCTCTTTAAGTACAGACATTTTGGTCATAGTCAAAGTTGAATACTCAGAACTTAAAAACACACACAAGATGTTAATAAAAACAATTTCAATTTTAAAAAAAGAAGAAATGAATCCAATTCTTTACAAATCTCAAGACTGAAGTTGGAAGAGACAGAGACATAATGTGGTCCATATCCCACCCAATATTGAGGGTGAGGGGTCTGTACGGCATCATTGGTAGGTGTGTATCTAGTCCTGCTTGAATACTTCCAGTGCTGGGAAGCTCACTGCCTCAAAAAGCAACCTATTCTCCAGTTAGACAACAATGATGCTAGAAAGCTTTTCTTTCTGCTTGTGGAAATCTGCTTTCCTGCCCTTCCATCTCCCCTTTTATTCTGTCATCCAGGGCTGCTGAGACTCCCTCTGTACTCCCTCCCCCTGGTAGTTCTTCAAATTCTTCAAAGCAGCCATCTGCACCCTCACTTAAGACTTCTTTTCTCCTGTAATATATAGTCAGGTTGAAAGGAGGCAGGTACAAACCTGCTCAGTGGCATCCCTGGAGCACACAGCAATAAGGAGAGGGTAAGATGCTGCAAAAATATTCCTAAGGAAACTTTATTTAAATTTTTTTTTTTTTTTTTTTTTTTAGACAGAGTTTTGCTCTTGTTCCCCAGGCTGGAGTGCAATGGCACGATCTCGGCACACCGCAATCTCTGTCTCCTGAGTTCAAGCGATTCTCCTGCCTCAGCCTCCCGAGTAGCTGGATTTACAGGTATGCACCACCACGCCTGGCTAATTTTTTGTATTTTTAGTAGAGACGGGGTTTCTCCATGTTGGTCAGGCTGATCTCGAACTCCCTGCCTCAGATGATCCGCCCGCCTCGGCCTCCCAAAGTGCTGGGATTACAAGCGTGAGCCACCGCGCCCACCCTAAACTTTTAATTGAAGTATAGTACAATATTAGGAAAATGATGTATTTTTACCCACTGAACTCACCAGTGGAAAAAGCACCCAAGCACAAGCCAAGGGTGCCTGCTCTCACCACCCCACTCACATTAGATTGCTTCCTTGCAGGTACAGCAAGGCAAAAAAGAAGAAATAAGAGTACAAGGGAGTATAAAGAGTATAAGGGAAAACAACAAAACTACTATTGTTTATAGTCAGTATCATTGTCTATGGAAGCCCAAAAGAATCTATAGATAAATTACTAGGATTAATAAGAGAGTTTAGCAAGGTTGCAGTGTAGACAATGGGAGTGTGGGCTGGGCACAGTGGCTCACGCTTGTAATTCCAGCATTTTAGGAGGCCAAGGTGGACAGATCACGAAGTCAAGAGATCGAGACCATCCAGGCCAACATGGTGAAACCCTGTCTCTACTAAAAAATACGAAAATTAGCTGAGCGTGGTGGAGCAAGCCTGTAGTCCCAGCTACTCGGGAGGCTGAGGCAGGAGAATCACTTGAACCGGGGAGGTGGAGGTTGCAGTGAGCTGAGATCGCACCACTGCACTGCAGCCTGGCGATAGAGCGAGACTTGGTCTCAAAACAAAAAACAGAAAAAAAGAAAGAATCTGAGTGTGTAAAGTTTGAGTGTCAATTAAATTTCTACATGCCAGCAACAGTCAGAAAAATAAAAAGTCTAATGAAAAAATGATTTAAAACACAACAAAAATACAAAGTCCCTTGCAATTGATTTTTTAAAAATATTGTGCAAGCTCTTTGTATATAAAATTAGAAAACTTTATTGGTAGCCGCGCATGGCGGTGTGCACCTGTAGTCCCAGAGACTCGGGAGACTGAGGTGGGGGGATCACCTGAGCCCAGGACGTGGAGGTTGCAGTGAGCCCATATGGCGCCACTGCACTCCAGCCTGGGCCACGGAAAAGAAGACCCTGTCTAAAAAACAAACAACAACAACAAAAAAACTTTATTGGAAGACATTAAAGAAGACACTAATCAATGGAAAGTTTTACCATATTAATGGATTGGAAGATTCAGAATCAAGGAGGCCAAAAATCTCCAAATTCATCTATAGATGTAATACAATTTAAAAAAATACTTGACAGTCTTTTTGTGGGACATGATAAATTTCTTTCAAAATTTATGTGAAAGGAGAGTCGAAACACTCCTGAAGGACAAGGTGTGTAGGCTCGATCAGTCAGATATCAATAGTAATTAAAATGATGTGGTTTTCATTCACAGAGGGACCACTGGTACCTGAGAGAGAGCCTGGAAACAGCCCCACACATGTGTGTGCATTGATTTATGAGACAGGGTATGCAGTGCAGCTGGGAAAGATGTCATATTCAATACATGGAATTGGAACAAGTGGTTATCCGTTTGGGAAAAATAAAGGAAACTGAATAACACACATATCAGTTTCTGGTGGATTAAACATTTAGATGTGTGTGAATACATATACACATATATGTATATAGACAATGTAGAGGAATATGTTTATGACCACAGGATAAGAAAGAATTTCTTAAATAAGACCCAAAAAATAAACCACAAAAGAAAAAGGGTTTCCACCTTGAAGAATTGTGAACTTAAAAAAGAAAAGAAAAAGCTTGGGGCCGGGCACGGTGGCTCACACCTGTAATCCCAGCACTTTGGGAGGCCAAGGCGGGCAGATCACAAGGTCAGGAGATCGCGACCATCCTGGCCAACATGGTGAAACCCCGTCTCTACTAAAAATACAAAAAGTTAGCCGGGAGTGGTGGCACGCGCCAGTAGTCGCAGTTACTCAGGAGGCTGAGACAAGCGAATTGCTTGAACCCGGGAGGCAGAGGCTGCAGTGAGCCGAGATATTGTCACTGCACCCCAGCCTAGGCGACAGAGCTATACTCTGTCTCAAAAGAAAAGAAAAGAAAAAGTTGATAAATTTAACTGTAGACAAATTAAGAATGTCTTTATCAAAACACACAATAAGGGGAATGATATGCTAAACGATAAGCTGAGAAAACTTTCTCAACACATTTCTCCTACAAATGATTAGAATCCAGAATATATAAAGAACTCTTATGAATCAATTTTTTAAAAAAAGACAAACTCAATAGAAAAATGGCAAAAGACATGAACGGGCATTCCCAGGAAAACATGAATATATAAACATACATATAAAAGATGCTCAATCTCATTCATAAACAAGAAAATGCAAATTAAAATAACAATGAAATACTGTTTTATATCAGACTGACAAAATCTAGAAGTCTGAAAATACCAAGTATTGGTGAGGGCACCAAGCAATAGATTTGATTTTATTTAGTAAAATTGAGCCAGAAATTCCAATCCACATTTTTAATCTAGAAAAAGTCATACATTAGTGAACCAAGAGTCACAGGCAAGAATATTCATAATATCATCATTCATAATATTCTGAAAAATAAAAACTCAACCTAAAAATAAAAGACACAACCCAAATATCTGTCAATAACTAATTGGATGAATACATTGTGATAAATTTATGCAATAAAAATAAGTGGCCCCACAGCCACACACATCAATAAAGCCACACAATCAAAAATATAGTTGAATGAAAAAAGTAAATTACAAAAAAATTATAATATTCAAACTATTTTTTAAACACATAAAAGTGAACAATAGGCTATTTAGGAATACAAACATATGTGTTAAAACCATTAAGCAACAGGCCAAATGCGGTGGCTCAGGCCTCTAATACCAGCACTTACGGAGGTCAAGGTGGGCAGATCTCTCAAGATCAGGAGTTCAAGACCAGCCTGGCCAACATGGTGAAACCCGATTTCTACAAAAATACAAAAATTAGCCAGGCATGGTGGTGCACACCTGTAATCCCAGCTACTCAGGAGGCTCAGGCAAGAGAATTGCTTGAACCCGGGAGTCAGAGGTTGCAGTGAACCGAGATCCCGCCACTGCACTCCAGCCTGTGCAACATAGCATGACTCCATCTCAAAAAAAAAAAAAAAAAAAAAAAAAAGACTGGGCACGGTGGCTCACGCCTGTAATCCCAGCACTTTGGGAGGCCGAGGCAGGCGGATCACAAGGTGAGGAGATCGAAATCATCCTGGCTAACACGGTGAAACCCCAACTCTACTAAAAATACAAATGAATTTGTAGTATCTCAAAATTAATAATTTAAATCATCATTAGTTACAGTAGGAAAATGACTAATAACAAAAGTCAGGATAGTAGTGACCACCAGGGGGAGAGGAAAGGGTATACACAAGGAGTGTCCCAACACAAAGAAAAGATAAATGTTTGAGGTGATGAATTTCCCAATTACCCTGATTTGATCAGCACACATTGTATACATCTATCAAAATATCACAGGTATCCCCAAAATATGTACGACTATCATATGTCAATAAAAAAATTCAACAAAATGGCCAGGTGCGGTGACTCACGCTTGTAATCCCAGCACTTTGGGAGGTCAAGGCGGGTGGATTACTTGAGGCCAGGAATTCACCAACATGGCGAAACCCTGTCTCTACTAAAAAAAATTAAAAATAAATTCAACAAAGCTCACTGACTCATTGAGACGACTCTGGCCCTGTTGACTGCTGACGCTGTGCTCCAGGCTTCTCAGTTAGGGGACCTAAGGTCTGTTTGGGACCTGGGTTGTCTGGTAAGAGCCGGACTTGGCAGCAACCCCTCTTTCTAGGCTGAACCTTGAGTCCCATTGCTTTTTGGTATATCTAATGGATTACTGTTCTGCAGCCAGTTCTTCATGTGATACCTGTTAGGCCAGTCCTGGAGGAGGCATGCTTCTCTTTCTTTGCCACAGAACAAACACTGGTCAGTCTTGCAAAGCCTGTCTTTCACTTTAAAGTGAGATTAAGTTAATTCCAGTTTGGTTAAGAACTTCCTAAAGGAGATAATTTAGTCTACTGATTTGATATAGGTAAATGGACTTTAAACTTCCTTTAAAGTAAAGAAGTTGGTAGGTACAGTTAGATTATAGTCTTGAGGTTCGTGTGAAACCAGTGTTACCTTATTTTTATTTCCTTGATCAGTTCAGGGCCTGAAAAGTCTGCGGTAGGGGAGGCGAAAGAATTCAAAATTTTCTGTATGAAAGCATTTTTCACCAAAATGAACCTCATCCCTTTATGCAAAACACACACACTAAAGGAAATAGGGAAACAGTCTTTTTATTTTATTTATTTATTTTTTGAGATGGAGTCTCATTCTGTTGCCCAGGCTGGAGTGCAGTGGTGCCATCTTGGCTCACTGCAACCTCCATCTCCCGGATTCAAGCAATTCTCCTGCTTCTGCCTCCCAAGTAGCTGGGACTATAGGTACATACCACCACGCCCAGCTAATTTTTGTATTTTTAGTAGAGATGGAGTTTCACCACATTGGCCAGGCTGGTCCCAAACTCCTGAGTTCAAGAGATCTGCCCGCCTCAGTCTCCCAAAGTGTTGGGATTACAGGCATGAGCCACCATGCCTGGCTGAAACTGCCTTTTTATTTCTCCTTACCATGTATAAGTTCAGTCATTGTCTTGAACACTGTCTCAAATACTTGTTTTTTGTTGTGGATAGTATCTTCTCTGAATAAGAAGCTGAACTTTCCATAGAGAGGCCCTGGAGTGTAAAATTATCAGAACCATTAATTTATTTGTGTCTTCTATTATGATCTCTTGTTTTGACAATAAGAATCATTACTTTCTCAAAAAAAAAAAAAAATCGACAAAAATCCCAAGGAAAGACAAAGACAGGCTGGGTTTTCAAAAAAGTTCAACAAAAATCCCAAGGAAAGAAAAAGAGAGGCTATGGTTTCAGGCTGGTAATGTTGGATTTCTAAACCAGGAAAGTAAGAACAATTATTATTATTATTATTATTAATATTAATATTATTATTTTGAGATGGAGTTTTGCTCTTGTTTCCCAGGCTGGAGTGCAATGGCGTGATCTCAGCTCACTGAAACCTCTGCCTCCCATGTTCAAGGGATTCTCCTACCCTCAGCTTCCCAAGTAGCTGGGATTACAGGCTAATTTTTTGTATTTTTAGTAGAGACGGGATTTCACCAGGTTGGTCAGGCTGGTCTCAAACTCCTGACCTCAGGTGATCCATCCACCTCAGCCTCCCAAAGTGCTGGGATTACAGGCATGAGCCACTGTGCCCAGCCAGAATAATTATTATTATTTCACTATATATATATAATATATACTCTTGTCTGTAAGACATATTTTATGACAATTTTTATTGAGGTATAATTGACAAAAATTGAATATATTCAAGGTATAGGTGATGTTTTACTATACATATACATTGTGAAATGATTACTTTAGTCAAGCTAACTAACATATTCATCACCTCACAGAGGTAAATGTGTATGTGTGTATGTGTGTGGTGAGAATACTTAAGATCTCCTCCATTAGCAAATTTCAAGTATACAATACAGTATTATTTACTATAGTCACTACGCTGTACATTAGATCTCTAGAGCTTATTCATCTAATTACTGAAAGTTTGTAACCTTTGGCCAACATCACCCCTTTTCCCCCACCCCATCCCCCGGTAACCACGCTTCTACTTTCTGCTTCTATGAATTTGACTTTTTAAGATTCCACATGTAAGTGAGATCATGCAATATCTGTATTTCTTGTCCTCCAGGTTCATCCATGTTGTAGAAAATGGCAGAATTTCCTTCTTTTTTAAGGCTGAATAACATCCCGTTATATATGCATATTATATATATATATATTTTTTACATTTATATATTATATATTAACAAAAGAAAGGTATATATCCAACGGAAATATATATTATATATAATAAATAAAATATAGCCAGGAGTGGTGGCTCATGCCTGTAATCCCAGCTACTCGGGAGGCTGAGGCAGGAGAATGGCTTGAACCCAGGAGGCAGAGGTTGCAGTGAGTGGAGATCACGCAATTGCACTCCAGGCTGGGAGATAGAGTGAGACTCCATCTCAAAAAAAATTAATTAATTTAAAATATATATAGATATACACTATATAATATATACACATGTTCTTTATCCATTCATCTGTGGATGAACACTTCAGTTGTTTCCATATCTTGGCTACTGTGAATAATGTTGCAGTGAGCACAGGAGTGGGGATATCTCTTCAAGATACTGATTTCATTTCCTTTGGATATATACCCAGAAGTAAGACTGCTGGATCATATGGTAGTTCTATTTTTATTTTTTTGAGAAACCTCCCTACTGTTTTCCACAATGGCTGTACCAATTTACATTCCCACCAACAATTTTCTCCACATCCTTGCCAACACTTGTTATTTTTTGCCTTTTTGATAATAGTCACCATAACAGTTGTGAGGTGCTATCTCATGGTGGTTTTGATCTGCATTTCCCTGATGATTAGTGATATTGACTACATTTTCATGTACCTGTCAAGCCAGTTTGTATGTCTTCTTTGGAAAAATGTCTATTCATGTCCTTTGCCCATTTTTTAATTGGGTTATTTGGGGGTTTTTTTTGTTATTGAGTTGCATGACTTCCTTATTTATTTTGGGTATGCCCATACTGAATATATGATTTGTAAACATTTTCTCCTATTCCATGGGTTACTTTCTCTTTTTGTGTATTGTCACAATAATTTTTTTTTTTTTTTTTTGAGACAAGGTCTCACTCTGTTGCCCAGGCTGGAGTGCAATGGCATGATCTTGGCTCACTGCAACTTCCACCTCCCGGGTTCAAGAGATTCTCCTGCCTCAGCCTCCCGAGTAGCTAGGATTATAGGCACCCACCACCACACCGGGTTAATTTTTGTATTTTTAGTAGAGACAGGGTTTCACTATTTTGGCCAGGCTGGTCTTGAACTCCTGGCCTCAGGTGATCCACCCAGCTCAGCCTCCCAAAGTGCTGGGATTACAGGCGTGAGCCACTGCGCCCGGCCGTCACAATAATTTTTAAAAGAGAAAACCCAATCAGTTAGCCTAGTGGGCATGCATCATGCTTATAGGAACCTGCTGCACACCTTATGCTTTGGCAATTTCCCACTTATGAGTTAACTTCCTCACAACAGAGTCTGCAAATTACTTTCCCAGACTCCATGCTACTGAGTGCAAGCGCGTGACCCAGGTTCTATGACTGGGATTTTCCCATAGACTCCAGTTAAAAACAAGCAACATAAACAACATGAACCAAGATGAGCTGCCAGTGTCTGCTGGGGCAAGGGTGATGGAGAGAGACCTCCGAAGCTTGGAGGGTGCTGTGGCCAGGTTCCTGGTGGTCGAGCCCTGTACTCAGCAAGAATGGTAGTTAGTTACTCAGGCATCCTGGCCAGAGATGGCAGAAACGGACGCCCTCGCAGGAGTGGCCGGCACTTTAATTTAAGCATCGATTCAGGACGCTTCCTTCCAGGATGGAGTCTCCATCTCCCGAGATTCCATGAGCTACCTAGCAGTGTTTAACAACTTCCTTTTCTGATTGAGCTGGCTACTGGGTTCTGCTGCCACATCTTGGGTCATCGATTCTGCCATTGGTGTCCTAGGACAGCATTAAGACCTTCAGCTGTCTTCTGATCGAGGACAAGATCATGGTGTCTCATCGTCCCTACCCCATCGTAATTCAAAATAAAAACAATGCTAAACCACAAAATATGTACTTGTCTTTTTTTTTTTTTTTTTTTTTTTTTAGATGGAGTCTCACTCTTGTCACCCAGCCTGGAGTGCAATGGTGCGATCTCAGCTCACTGCAACCTCCACCTCCTGGGTTCAAGCGATTCTCCTGCCTCAGTCTCCCCTATCAGAGGCGTGTGCCACCACACCTGGCTAATTTTTGTATTTTTAGTAGAGACAGGGTTTCACCATGTTGGCCAGGCTGGTCTCGAACTCCTGACCTTAGGTGATCTGCCCGCCTCAGCCTCCCAAAGTGCTGGGATTACAGATGTGAGCCACTGTGCCCAGCCTATGCTTATCTTAAATCTCCACTTTCTAGGCTATTTTGCAAGGTTCTGGTTAAACTCATCAAAGCAGAATCTCTGTCTTTGTCTCTCTCTCTTTCTCAGCCCCTCTCCTTTTCCTCCTGTTTTTCTGGTGTCCTAAATTTATGCCTAATCTGCCTCTAGTCCTGCACTGTCCAAATAGGAACTGCAGTTGGTTATATGTGGTTACTGGCTATTGAGCACTTGACAGGTGGGTAGTCTGAAATGAGATGTGCTATAAGGGTAAAATACACACCAGATTCCAAGTATTTAATATGAAAAAAACGTAAAACATTAACTGTTTGTATATTCATTTACATGTTGAAATGATAGAGTTTTGGATATATCAGGGTAAATAAAATATATTATTAAAATCAATGTTTTAAAGTTTTATTTATTTTAAATTTTTTTAAGAGATGGGAATCTTACTATGTTGCCCAGGTTGGAGTCCAGTGGCTATTCACGGGCACAGTCACAGCTCACTGCAACCTCGAGCTCCTAGGCTCAAGGGATCCTCTTGTTTCAGCCTCTCTAGTAGCTGGGACTACAGGGCCATGCCACCATGTGTGGCTCTTTAAAAAACTTTTTATGCGGATACTAGGAAATTTCATATTACACCTGTGGTTCACATAGTTCCTTCCTTCCTTCCTTCCTTCCTTCCTTCCTTCCTTCCTTCCTCCCTCCCTCCCTCCCTCCCTTCCTTCCTTCCTTCTTTTTTCTTTTCTCTTCCCTCCCTCCCTCCCTTCTTTCCTTCCTTCCTTCCTTCCCTCCCTCCCTTCTTTCCTTCCTTCCTTCCTTCCTTCCCTCCCTCCCTCCCTCCCTCCTTCCTTCCTTCCTTCCTTCCTTCCTTCCTTCCTTCCTTTTTCCTTTCTTTTGAGATGGAGTCTCATGCTGTCACCCAGGCTGGAGTGCAGTGGTGCAATAGCTCACTGCAACCTCTGCTTCCTGGGTTCCAGTGATTCTCTGGCCTCAGCTTCCCAGTTAGCTGGGATTACAGGCGCCCTCCACCAAGGCTAATTTTTTGTATTTTTAGTAGAGACAGGGTTTCACCATGTCGGCCAGGCTGCTCTCAAACTCCTAACCTCATCATCCACCCGCCTTGGTCTCCGGAAGTGCTGAGGTTACAGGTGTGAGCCACTGCGCCTGGCTGTTCACATTGTATTTGTACTGGACAGTGGTTCTAGACTATTTAGACTGGCATGAAGAGCCCGTATTGTTCTGGAAGGCTCACTTCAGGTAGTCCTCCAATATTCCTGATCAGCATTCGATTGAGTGGGGGATGAGAAGGAGATTGCATTGAAAGGCCAGTGACTTGGCTTTGAAACCTGGCTCTGCTACTGATAAGCTCTAGGGATATAGTGGCTCAGTCAGTCTGAAAGCCTCAAAAGCAGGGAAGCTGACAGTGCAGCCTTCAGTCTATGGCCAAAGGCCTGAGAGCCCCTGGCAAAGCACTGGTGCGCGTCCAAGAGTTCAAAGGCCGAGGAACCCGGAGTCTGATGCCCAAGGGCAGGGGGAGTGGAAGGGAGGATCCAGCACGGGAGGAATATGAAAGCCAGAAGCCTCAGCAAGCCAGCTTATCCCGCCTTCCTCCACCTGCTTTGTTTAAGCTCTGCTGGCAGCCCATTAGATGGTGCCCACCCATGCCGAGGGTGAGTTCTTCCTCTCCCAGTCAGCTGACTCAATGTCAGTCTCCTCTGGCAACCCCCTCACAGACACACCCAGAAACAGTACTTTACCAGCCATCTCAGCATCCTTCAATCCAGTCAAGCCAACACCTGATATTAACCATCACACTAGGAAAATCAAATGGTATCGTATTTGTGTATGTGCTTGTATGAAGAATTATGCTACTGTTCAGATAACAAGACTGGGCGCAGTGGCTCACGCCTGTAATCCCAACACTTTGGGAGGCCAAGGCAGTTGGATCATTTGAGGTCAGGAGTTCGAGCCAGCTTGGCCAACATGGTGAGACCCAGTCTCTATTAAAAATACAAAAATTAGCCAGGTGTGGTGGTGTGGTGTCATGCACCTGTAATCCCATCTACTCGGGGGGCTGAGGTAGGAGAATCACTTGAACCCAGGAGGTGAAGGTTGCAGTGAGCTGAGATTGCACGATTGCACCATTGCAACAAGCCTCCGTCTCCAAAAAAAAGAAAAAAAGACAATGACCAATGTTAATCAAGTGACCCTGTGACCTAGCTACTAGGTAATATGCTCTGGGCATATTGTTCCCTAAGCAGCCCTTGTGGGAGAGAAATACTCTTTTCTTTTTTCTTTTTTCTTTTTTTTTGAGACAGAAACTTTCTCTGTCCCCCAGGCTGGAGTGCAGTGGTGCGATCTAGACTCACTGCAAACTCCGCCTCCCGGGTTCACGCCATTCTCTTGCCTCAGCCTCCCGAGTAGCTGGAATTACAGGCGCCTGCCAACACGCCCGGCTAATTTTTTGTATTTTTAGTAGAGACGGGGTTTCACCGTGTTAGCCAGGATGGTCTCGATCTCCTGACCTCGTGATCCGCCCGCCTCAGCCTCCCAAAGTGCTGGGATTACAGGCTTGAGCCACCGCTCCCAGCCTGAGAAATACTCTTTTCATACCCATTTCACAAGTGAGAAAAAAAGGCTTAGAAAGGTCAAGAGCCCCTGCTTTTAAGCCCCTCATTAGAGATATACAAATTTCTTTTATTTATTTATTTATTTTGAGACAGAGTCTCACTCTGCCACCCAGGCTGTAGGGCAGTGGCATGATCTCGGCTTACTGCAACCTCTGCCTCCCGGGTTCAAGTGATTCTCCCACCTCAGCCTCCCCATTAGCTGGGATTACAGGTTCGGGCCACTATGCCTGGCTAACTTTTGTATTTTTAGTAGAGATGGGGTTTCACCGTGTTGGCCAGGCTGGTCTCAAACTCCTGAGCTAAAGTGATCCTCCCTCCTCAGCTTCCCAAAGTGCTGGGATTACACACATGAGCCACCACGCCCAGCCAATACACAGGATTCTAAGAATGTGCATTCTGAGTTTAGCAGGAACTGGCAGCGTGTCCATCAGGGCCCCCAGTCATGCCAGGTGGGGGACCCCCTTGCCTGAGGCTCCTCAGTTTGTAAACACACTCAGAATTTTCCAAGAACAAGGTATCAGTGTCTTCTCCACGTGAACGAGCTCTGCATGCTCTGGGCACGATTGTTTCTGGGGAAGGGTGGGAAAGGAAGGGTCTACCGGCCTGAAGTTTACCTGAGAAAGATATCTGGTGTTTTCCCATCCCTCCAGCATTCATCCCTCATCTTCCAGTAACTGAACTCTCATTTTCTTGGGAAATTGCTTCTTTCCTATTCTCATGCTGTTCTGGACAGGCCGGTTCCACCCCTCCTAGCAGAGGTGGGAATTTAACCCAGCTAATTAGAACCCTCCACCATCTTGGCCATGGCGATTGTTTCAAGGACAGATGTGATATCCAAACAGAGCCAGCTGTGTAGGTGAGCTGCTGTGGAGACTCCCATCCCTCTGAGGTTGAGGAGAGGATGTGATATAAGCTTAGGGTTGGCAGCCACCTCTGCCACCAGCAGCTGCCTGCAGATGATGCCAACAGAGGAAAGTGGAGAGTGCGAGGCTGGGTCCACAAGACTGTGTTGGAGCCTGTTATTTCTCTGCTCTCCTAGTGACTCATGGAAAACACAGTGTGTCCTTTCCCAACAAACCACAAGTTGGTTCTCCAAAGGCCACCAGGCCACAATAACGTTTTAGCTGACCCTCATGAGGCAGAGGGTATGGTTCTGTAGATCGAAGATATACATGTAAAACAACAGATCGCCATCATTTGGGGCACCATAAAAATATAAATGTAAATAGATGGCTTGGGAGTGAGTTGATTGTCATTATAAGAATTATTGGCCGGGTGCAGTGGCTCAGGCCTGTAATCCCAGCACTTTGGGAGGCTGGCGGGGGGGATCACCTGAGGTCAGGAGTTCAAGATCAGCCAGGCCAACATGGTGAAAACCCCATGTCTACTAAAAATACAAAAATTAGCCGGGCATGGTGGCGCACGCCTGTAATCCTAGCTACTTGGGAGGCTGAGGTGGGAGAATCGCTTGAACCTGGGAGGCGGAGGTTGCAGTGAGCCAAGATCATGCCATTACACTCCTGCCTGGGCAACAGAGCAAGATTCCATCTCAAACAAAGAAAAAGAAAGAATTATTGGCCGGGCGCAGTGGCTCACACCTGTAATCCTGGCACTTGGGGAGACCAAGGCGGGTGGATCACAAAGTCAGGAGTTCAAGATCATCCTGGCCAACATGGTGAAACTCTGTCTCTACTAAAAATGCAAAAATCAGCTGGGCGTCATGGCATATACCTCTAATCTCAGCTACTCGGGAGGCTGAGGCAGGAGAATCACCTGAACCCAGGAGGCGGAGGTTGTGGTGAGCCGAGATTGCGCCACTGCACTCCAGCCTGGGAGACACAGGGAGACTCCATCTCAAAAAACAAGAAGAAGAAAAGAATTATTTAAGATGTAGGGCTCCAGGTGCACAAACTGAAGTGTGTGGATAATGTCATGTGATTTTGTTTTCTTCAATTTGACTCCAAGGCTCCATCCCGATGTGGTGGGTTTGCCATGCAGCCACCTTCTTCCCTCTCCACTTTGGACTCTGTCCCCAAGGAGAGGAATGGGCATCCTCACTGCTCTCTGGATCCCAAGCCTCTGTCCTCCTCCCTAGCTTGAGCAACCTCCTTCTGTCCTTCCATGGTCCTGTGTCCACACACCTCTCTTCCCCACTCATGAATTTAGCTTGCTTTGAAGACTGCAAGAGAAGCGCCTTCAAAAGACCCTGCTCTCTCCACACAGACCCCCAAAGACAAGAAAGCATGAAGAACGGCTACCTGATTGGTGCTGATGGAGGAAAACTTACTACTAGAACAAAACACAAATTAATATTTCGATAGTTTTCCTGCCACAAGGTTTCCTCAACAATCAACTCATCTTTACTGAATGTGTGTGGCTATGTGTCTGTTTGAGGAGTATTTACTGGTCTATGGTAAATGCTAACATGGAACCCCCAAATGAGAAAATTATTCTCTCCTTAATTCTCTGTTGATACTTCTGATTCGATTCGGGGGAAAGTCTTAGTTTGGTGTGAGTAGGGTTGTTTTTTTGTGGTTTATTTGTTTATTTATTGAGACAGGGCCTTGCTCTGTCACCCATGCTGAAAGGCAGTGGCATGAGCATGGCTCACTACAGTCTCAACCTTCTGGGCTCAAGTGACCCTCCTGCCTCAGCCTCCCAAGTAGCTGGGACCACAGGTGCATGCCACCACACCTGGCTAATTTTTGTATTTTTAGTAGAGACAGGGTTTTGCCATGTTGCCCAGGCTGGTCTTGAACTCCTGATCTCAAGCAATTCATCCACTTCTACCTCCTGAAATGTTGGGATTACAGGCATGAGTCATTGCACCCAGCTGTGAATAGGTCTTTAACACCTTCCTAACACTGGCTAAACTCCCTTTAAAGAGCAATCCAATCTCGGACTTTGACCCTCTGGCAAGTAAGCAATGAGTAACTGGCTAAAATTTAATAACATTATTTTGTTGGTCTATATCTGTGCATTTTCAGCTTTCCCTCTATTTATGGCAAGTGATTTTGGCTTCCTATCTACAGTAGCGATGTAAGATTCCTTCTTAAATACATTTATTTAATGAAAAGTTAAGTGTAAGTAGATTGTCTAAGAAGCAGATGCCAAGAAGGGATTAAACATGCAAGAAATGTACTAGGGGGAATGTCTGTGAGAGAAATGAGAAGGGAGCCAGAAGAAGGTTTTGTGAGTGGTCAGACTGGGATTCAGGGCTGACCCCAGGGAGCAGCGAAGAGCAGGAAGGAAGGAAGGGAGTCTGGGTGGCAGCATCTTAGTCTGCAGGACAGTTCTAAGACAGGTTCAGCAAGGCCTTTGAGGAGTCCTCAGCCGGCCGTCTGTCAGAGGTTCCCATAATGGGCCTACCTTACTACCCTACTGTGCTCAGGCACTGGCTGGAGGAGCCCGTGGAAAGCACAGCCTCACCCCCACTGCAGTGAGGCAGTTCAGAGTGCAGTGGCCAAGGCCCTGGGTCCATCGCATTTCCTGCAGTCAGAGATGTGAGTGGCACATTCTCACGGCCGCCATGTGATGGAATGGGAGTTACATCCATGGAGCTAAAATCCTACAGATGGTGTCAGAAAAAGGATTTGGGGGCAACACTCTTGTGTTGTAACAACATATCTTGTAAAGGAAGATGGCTTTGTCTGTGAGAGAGGCTGATCCTCTTCCGCCTTGCTCACTCCCACTGTGGTAGGCTGAAAAACGCATTCTCTCCCGGCAAAAGATATCCATTCACTGATTCCTGGAAACTGTGAATATTACCTTATTTGGAACAAGGGTCTTTGCAGATGTCATTGGATTAAGGATTTTGAGATGAGGAGATTATCCAGGATCATCTGGGAGGGGATGCTCTAAATGCCAACATAAATATCCTTATAAGAGAGAGACCAGGTATATATACACAATGGAATACTATTTAGCAATTAAAAAAGAACAAAATTCTGTCATTTGTGGCAACTTAGTGAGCTTGGAGGACATTCTGTTAAGTGAAATAAGCCAGGCTGGGCGTGGTGGCTCACATCTGTAATCCCAGCACTTTTAGAGGCTGAGGCGGGCAGGTCACCTGAGGGCAGGAGTTCAAGACCAGCCTGGCCAACGTGGTGAAACTCTGTCTCTACTAAAAATACAAAAATTAGCCGGGCATGGTGGTAGGCACCTGTAATCCCAGCTACTCAGGAGGCTTAGTCAGGAGAATCACTTGAACCCGGGAGGTGGAAGTTGCAGTGAGCCAAGACCGTGTCATCACACTCCAGTCTGGGCCACAAGAGTGAAACTCTGTCTCAAAAAAAAGCGAAATAATCCAGGCACAGAAAGATAAATACTCCATGTTCTCACTCATGTGTGGAGGCTTAAAAAGTTGATCTCATAGAAGTAGAGAGTAGATCAATAGCTACTAGATGCTGGGAAGCAGAGGAGGGGGGCGATGACTAGAGGCTGGTTGCTGAATACAAAACCACAGCTAGATAAGAGGAATAAGTTCCAATGTTCTACAGCACTATAGAGCGGCTATAATAAACAATAATTTATCGTATATTTTCAAATAGCTAGAAAAGTGGATTTTAAATGTTCCCAATATAAAGACATGATAAATGAGATGATGAACATGCCAATTACCTGATGCGAGCATTACACATTATATACTGTATTGAAACATCACATTAGGTGGGTGCAGTGGCTCATGCCTGTAATCACATTTTAGGAGGCCAAGGCAGGAGGATTGCTTGAGCCCAGGAGTTTGAGAGCAGCCTGGGCAAGATGGCAAAACCCCATCTCTACCAAAAATACAAAAACTGTCAGGGCGTGATGGTGTGCACCTGTAGTCCTAGCTACTTGGGAGGCTGAGGTGTGATAATGAGAGCCTTATAATGAGGGGAAAATACCTTCTACTGTTTAAGCCAGTGCTGCTTCTTGCAGCCAAATGAGTATCTAACACATTCATATTTTGATAAACTCTAATCTAAAGGATGTTGGCAGAGAGAGAGAGCGAGTGAAAGAGAGGAGATAGCGGGGTGCAGTGGCTCACGCCTGTAATCCCAGCACTTTGGGAGGCCAAGGCAGGTGGATCACGAGGTCAGGAGATCGAGACCATCCTGGCTAACACAGTGAAACCCCGTCTCTACTAAACACACAAAAAATTAGTTGGGTGTGGTGGTGGGCACCTGTAGTCCCAGCTACTCGGGAGGCTGAGGCTGGAGAATGGTGTGAACCCAGGAAGCGGAGCTTGCAGTGAGCCGAGATTGTGCCACTGCACTCTAGCCTGGGTGACAGAGTGAGACTCCATCTAAAAAAAAAAAAAAGAAAGAGAGGAGAGAAAGAGAGAGAGAGCTTTTTACAATAGAAGGTGGGGTTTATTTCAAGGCTGAATGACTTTGAGACTTTTTCCCTGGGACTTCACTGTCCCCTCCTTTTGAACTTTGGCAGTTTCTGTGACAGCTTTGACCAACTGAATATAGTAAAAGGGATGCTGTGCCACACTGTGGGCTATAAAAAAATCAGAAGTTTCTGCCTCCTGTCTCCCTGAGTGCTCACTCTGGGGGAAGCCAGTTGTCATATAAGAGGTCCAAGTATCCTGAAAGGAAGCGCAAGCCAGCTGCAGGGAGAGGTCTCATGGAGACAGTGATGCCTGACCAGCTCTAGCTGCTCCAGGCGCCCTAGTCTAGGGCCAGGGATGTAAGTGAAGATGACACAAGCCTCTGGCACCATCTGCCTGTAACTGCATGAGGCAAGGGATAGCTTCCCAGCTGAGACCATTCACCCCCAGAACCATGAAAGATCATCATAAATAGTGTTTTAGGCCCATAAGTTTTGGGGTAGATTGTTACACAGGAATTGATACTCAGGACAGGGAAACACAGTTATTATCATCATTTTAGAAATGGGGAGATGGAGGCTTAGAGAGGCTCTCCAATGAGAACATCAAGCCAGAGTGTGGCCAGCTGACATGTGAGTCCTATGCTGTCCGATTCCAGCTGTCCTGGTTTGGAGAGCGTTTGGAAGGGAAGGTGTAGTGAGGGAGTTGAGATTAGAAAAGGGTCCCCTGGGCTGGGTGCAGTGGCTCATGCCTGTAATCCTGGTACTCGGGGAGGCCAAGGCGGGCAGACCATCCGAGGTCAGGAGTTCAAGACCAGCCTGACTAACACGGTGAAACCCCATCTCTACAAAAATACAAAAATTAGCCAGGCATGATGGCAGGTGCTTGTAGTCCCAGCTATTCCCGAGGCTGAGGCACAAGAATCGTTTGAACCTGGGAGGCGAAGGTTGCAGTGAGCTGAGATTGCGCCATTGCATTCCAGCCTGGGCAACAGAGCAAGACTCCGTCTCAAAAAAGAAAAGAAAAGAAAAGTGTCCCCTGGCTTAGAGGTTCTGGAGAACTTAGTTCTGGTGGAGGCACTCAAGACTGCAGTGGCTAAAGCCCCGAATGGAAGGTAAGGACATGAAAAAGTGGCAGAGATCATTCCTTCAGGAAGCTTGGTTGTGAAAGGAAGGAGAGAGGCAGCCTACCATCTGGATACGGTGTCTAGTGTAGGAAGTGCTATTTCTATTTAACCTTTTTATTATGAAAAATTTCAAATATACATAAAGTAGAATAGTATAATGAAGCCCCAGGTACCCATCCACCAGCTGTGATAGTCAGCAAATATCTCCATCCATTGGGATTATCCTGAAGTATATCCCAGGTGCATAATTTTATCTGTTACTATTTCAGTTTGTATTCTAAAAATATATAGCCACAATACAATTATTGTTGATGTGTGTCATGAATCTCTTTTAGGTTCCCCCTCCATCTTTTTTTCCCTTGCAACTTATTTGTTGAAGAAAGCAGGTTGTTCAAGACCAGCCTGGCCAACATGGTGAAACCCTGTCTCTACTAAAAATACAAAAAACATTAGCCGGGCATGGTGGTATGCACCTGTAATCCCAGCTACTCAGGAGGCTGAGGCAGGAGAATCCCTTGAATCTGGGAGGCCAAGGTTGCAGTGGGCTGAGGTCGTGCCACTGCACTCCAGCCTGGGCAACAGAGTGAGACTCCATCCAAAAAAGAAAGGAAAGGGAATGGGAGGGGAGGGGAGGAGAGGGGAGGGGAGGGCAGGGAAGGGAAGGAAGGAAGGAAGAAAGAAAGCAGGTTGTTTATTCAGAAGAATTTTCCAGTCTGGATTTTACTGATTCTATACATCTGATGCTAACATGTTCCTTAGTCCCTTAGTCCCTTGTGTTTTCCAAAATTGATTTTTTTTTTTTTTTTTTGAGATGGAGTCTCACTCTTGTTGCCCAGGCTGGAGTGCAATGGTGTGATCTCAGCTCACTGCAACCTCCACCTCCCGGGTTCAAGCAATTCTCCTGCCTCAGCTTCCAGAGTAGCTGGGATTACAGGCATGCACTGACATGCCCGGCTAATTTTTGTATTTTTCTAGAGACAGGGTTTCTCCGTGTTGGTCAGGCTGCTCTCAAACTCCCAACCTCAGGTGATCTGCCTGCCTTGGCCTCCCAAAGTAATGGGATTACAGGCGTGAGCCACCACACCTGGCCAGAATTTATAGATTGTTGATCCTCTAGTTCTATCATTCCTTCTTCACTAGCTGGAATACTTGCATAAAATGAAACTCCCCCTTATCAACAATTTAATCCCTGAGATAGAGTTTATAGAAAAAGTGAAGATAAAAGTAAGATAATCTTACATGAGATAGACCCCTTGCAACTTCACTGTTCTTTCCTAGTGTAGGTTTTCCAGCCCAGCATTATAATCTCTCCTTCCCCAATACCCTTGCTGATCTGGGTCTCTCTACTTTTGTCCTGCTTGTCTGGAAAAACCTCACCCTGAGGGGCCTATATCTCTCACCTTCTCTGGGCCTGCTGCAGAGCTGGTGAGCACTTCTAGAAGAAAATTGCAAAGCATGGCTGGCTGGTTTCAAGGACCTCCAGCACACACCCAACACAGCTCCTGGGCCAACTGTGTGCTCTGTGAGACCATAGCTGCTTGAGATGCAACTAGTGAGACCAAGCAACTACATTCTTGTTGCTAAATTCTTATTTAATTTTAATTAAGTTAAATACAAGCAGCCCCATGTGACTAACGCAGGTTATGGAACATTTCCATGATTCCAGAAAGTTCTGTTACACTAGGTTAGGAAACTTGACTTCCCACTCCCCAAGATAACCAGTTCATAGCCTTTCCCCCTTGCCTTAAATCTCCCCAACCATTTTCTCCACTCTTCCTTTTTTTTTTTTTTTTGAGACGGAGTCTCGCTCTTTCACCCAGGCTGGAGTGCAGTGGCGCAATCTCGGCTCACTGCAGGCTCCGCCCCCTGGGGTTCACGCAATTCTCCTGCCTCAACCTCCCGCGTAGCTGGGACTACAGGCGCCTGCCACCTCGCCCGGCTAATTTTTTGTATTTTTTTTAGTAGAGACGGGGTTTC
Organism: Hylobates moloch; assembly: GCF_009828535.3. Lineage (NCBI taxonomy): Eukaryota > Metazoa > Chordata > Mammalia > Primates > Hylobatidae > Hylobates > Hylobates moloch. Next base: position 43,155,610 of record NW_026652296.1, on the reverse strand, counting down.
GCCGTGTTAGCCAGGATGGTCTCGATCTCCTGACCTTGTGATCCGCCTGCCTCGGCCTCCCAAAGTGCTGGGATTACAGGCGTGAGCCACCGCGCCCGGCCTCTCCACTCTTCCTTCATTCTTCCTTGAGAATAAAGAATATAAAAGCTTCCAGGTGAGCTCTCCATTCTTTACTGATAATACAGAAGCTCCTAATGGAAGCTGGCCCAGTCTCCAACCTCAACTCCTCTAAACCTGTACACACTTGCCACTGTGGAGGAATGTCCATCCTCCTATAGAAGCCAAAGCCTTTATGACGATGCAAGCCCAGGTCCCTTTTAAATTATCAAGGACTCTGTCCCTTCACCTATCCCCTTCCCTTCCGCATCATTCATCTCCCCTACTCTACTGGAACACTTCCATCAGCAAGCAGGTGTTCTGTCTTTCATCTTAAAAAATCCTCCTGTATCCGCACTCCCTTCTACTTCTCTGGTCCCCGTTCATAAATAAACATGTTGAAAGTGTCACTCTGTCAGTGGTTCTCCAAGTGTGGTCCTCAGGCTCTCAGCATCAGCATCACCTGGGAATTAGTTAGAAATTCAAATTCCTGGGTACCACTCCAGACTCACTGAGTCAGAAATTCTGGGCCCAGAAATCTGGGCTTTACAAGCTCAACAGGTGATTCTGATAATTGTTTGAGAACCTCAATATATTCTACAATACGTGCCACGCTTTTCACTTTCTCCTTTACTCTTCCTTCCGTGGAACTCCTTCCCCCTTTGATTTTCATCCTCAACTCCTCCTCAGAGCTTGGCCCTGGCCTTTTCATCTTCTCCATCTTTGTTCTGTCCCAAGGAGCTCTCACCCATTTCTTAGTGTTAAATCCCATGAATTCAAAGTCATAAATGCAACCCAAAATTTTCTTAGAGTTCCAGATTCTTACGGATCCAGTTGTTGGTATCTTCATCTGAATGTCTCACAAACAGCCCAGTAAGTCTGAAAAGGCCTGGATGTTTCCCCTCAATCTCTCCTTCCCCATGTCCCTGCCCCAGGCTTCCCCATTTCAATAAATAGCGTTCATTCAGCAGCCGCAGCAAGAAACCTCCGAGTCACGCTTGATCCTTCCTTTCTCTCACCACCCCTCCACACGCTGCCACACGCTCTCAACTCTAACCACGCCAGCCCACCCTGTCTTCACTCCGATGCCACCATCCTAGTCTCCACCCTCTGGCATTGCTTGTCTCCTAGCTGGTCTCCTCACTCCTGTCTTGTACCTTCCAATCCATTCTCTCCATAGTAAGAAAGGGGAACTTCTGGAAAGCTAGAATAAAGCATGCTATTTAAAAATTCTTCAACAACTTTCCACCACGAGTAGAAAATAATCCAGACTCCTGCTCCAGCCCACAAGGTCCTGCTGATCAGGCCTCTGCCTCCCTCTCTGAGCCTGTCTCCTTCCGACCACTCCCTGGCCTCCCTTGATCCATCCACACTGACCTCCTTCCCTTCCTCCAACAACCGGTGTTTCTTCTCACCTCGGTGCCTTGGTTATCAATGGTCTCCCCACGGCTCCTTTGTCATCCTTCAGGTTTTAGATCAAATGTTATGCCGCAGAGTTCTTTCCACCCTCTTGAAGAATGTCGGGCCTCAGCCTGGTGAGGAAGGGAAATGAAGGTGGAAGAAGCAGCAACTCTGGCCACCTCTCTCTGACATCATTGATCTCCATAGAAGGGCATCGAGGAAAAATGAAGAGTACGTGGTCAAGAGATGGATTCTCTCCTTGTCCCTCAGAGAAGAAAAGAGCCTTTTTTGAGACTTGCTCTGTCACCCAGGCTGGATCACTTGGTCACTGCAACCCCTCCAGGTTCACCATTCCACCGTTTTAGCCAGGATGGTCTTGATCTCCTGAGCTCGTGATCCACCCGCCTCGGCCTCCCAAAGTGCTGGGATTACAGGCATGAGCCACAGCGCCAGGCCAAGAGCCAGTCTTTTGCTGGAGGAGTGGTGTGGGGATTTAGCCCCTGTGCCTGGAAGAAGGCCTGAGACAACCTTAGGACGACACTTTCTCTTTAAGTCCTGAGCCCACTGAATGGGTGTGTTTCTTTTTGCATACTCAATAGCTATTGGGGGAAACACGTCTCCTCCAAGCCCAGGCTATGTGTTTTCCAACCTTCAACTGCAGAAGTGGGTCAGTGACCTAGGCCAGGCCAAAACATCTGAGACATGAGAATGGCTCAGGGATTCACATGTGACCCGAAGTATCCCCATGAGAATCAAGCCTATGACTTTTGCTAGATTCATGATAAACATTAGTTCTCTTTTTTCCTTTTCTTTTTTTTTGTTTGTTTTTGTTTTTTTGAGATGGAATCTCACTCTGTTGCCCAGGCTGGAGTGCAGTGGTGTGATCTTGGCTCACTGCAACCTCCGCCTCCTGGGTTCAAGTGATTCTCCTGCCTCAGTCTCCTGAGTAGTTGGGAATTACAGGTGTGTGCCACCATGCCTGGCTATTTTTTTGTATTTTTAGTAGAGATAGGGTTTCATCATGTTGGCCAGGCTGGTCTCGAACTCGTAGCCTCAAGTGATCTGCCCCCCTCAGCCTCCCAAAGTGCTGAAATTACAGGCATGAGCCATGGCGCCTGGCCTGAGTTCTCTTTGAGCTGCAGTTAATAAACTAGCAGAATGTGAGCTAGAATCTGCAGCAGATTATTTTTGTCTCTGCATGGAAAAAAAAAAAAAAAAAAAACGGTAAAAAGGAAGCCAACTCAGAGGCGAGCAAGGCAACTTTTCTTTGTGGAATGACTTGGGGACCCAGACTACTTCCCTTGGGTGGCTCTGCCATCTTTAGGACCTTGGTTCTCTTTGGCTCTAGCAAGAAGCAGAAGAACAAAAATGAGGATTCTCCAACTGCTTTAAAAATTCCAGCCTAGAAGTGATACATGTCATTTCTATTCTCATTCTATTGCAAAGCATTAGCCATCTGGCCACACATAGACCTGAGGATGGCGGGAAATGGAGTCCTTGCATGAGAATCCATCTTTAAGAGGCAGCTCCACACTATGGAATGAGCAGCACAAATTTTTGGAGGAGCACCAGTCATCTCTGACACCTGCAGGGATAATAAAGGGACAGGAAATATGGCTGGGAAGATAGGGTAGGCAAGGTTTTGAAAGTCCCGAACATGCAAAATTACTCGGACTTCGTTCTATGAGCAATAAAAAGCCATGAAAAGCTTTGAGCAGGAGGGTAGATGGTCATATCTACAATAGAAAGATAATTCTGAAACAGGGTAAAAGATGAAACAAGGGCCGGGCACAGTGGCTCACACCTGTAATCCCAGCACTTTTGGAGGCCGATGCGGGCGGATCACCTGAGGTCAGGAGTTCAAGACCAGCCTGCTCAACATGGTGAAACACCGTCTCTGCTAAAAATACAAAAATTAGCAGGGTGTGATGGCGCACGCCTGTAGTCCCAACTACTTAGGAGGCTGAGGCAGGAGAATCGCTTGAACCTGGGAGGTAGAGTTTGCAGTAAGCCGAGATCGCGCCACTTCACTCCAGTCTGGGTGACAGAGTGAGACTCTGTCTCAAAAAATAAAAAAAATAAAAAACAAAAGAAAAGAAACAAGGTTGCTATGGTTTAAATGTGGTGTCCTGGTGTCCCCTCCAAATTTCATGTTGAGACATAATGCCCATTGTGGTGGGATTAAGAGGTGGGCATTTTGGGAGATGATTAAGTCATTAAGTCAGGAGAGCTCCACTGTCATGAATGGATTAATCCCTTTATAAACAAGGGTTCGGAGAGAGTTTACCCCTCTGTTCCACCCGGTGAGGATGCAGCAACAAGGCACCATCTTGGAAGTAAAGAGCAGCCCCCACTGGACACCAGTGCTGACCCAGACCTTGGACCCCCAAGCCTCCAGAACCAAAAGAAATAAATTTCTGTTCTTGTAAAATTACCTAGTCTGTGGCATTTTGTTACAGCAGCGTGAATGACTAAGACAAAGGTGTATTGGCTACATCTAGAAGAGCCTCTTCAGATTCTCTTGATATGTGGACCCCAAGCTGCTGGTTTCAACCCAGCAGCTGCCATGCCTCTTGTCTTCATTATGTCCTTTTTTCAGCTTTCTTTGGGTTTTATCTGGTATTCTTTTTACCAGAAAAAAGAAAAAAAGTTTCTTTTCTTTTCCTTTTTTTTTTTTTTTTTAAGAGGCAGGGTCTTGCTCTGTTGCTCAGGCTAGAGTGCGGTGACACCATCATACGTCACTGCAGCCTGTAACTCCTGGGCTCGAGTACCTCTGCTGCCTTAGCATCCCAAGTAGCTGGGATTACAGGTGCCCACCACCAGGCCCAGCTAATTTTTGTATTCTTAGTAGAGACGGGATTTCACCATGTTGGCTAGGCAGATCTCGAACTCCTGACCTCAGGTGATCTGCCTGCCTTGGCCTCCCAAAGTGCTGGGATTACAGGTGTGAGCCACCATGCCTGGCCTGTTAATGTTTTTGAAAAAATTTTTATAGTGATGGGATCTCACTATGTTGCCAAGGCTGTTCTTGAACTTGACCTCAAATGATCCTGCTGCCTCAGCCTCCTCAAATGCTGGGATTACAGGCATAAGCCACCATGCCTGGCCTATAGCTTCTTGAGATAGAACCATTTCTTCTTTTCTAATGTATTTATTAAGCTATAAATTTCCCTGTAAGTACTGTGTTAGCTATATTCCACACATTATGCTATGTCATATCTTCATTGTCATTCAGTTTTCATTTCTGTTGTGAATCTTTCCTTGGCTCACGAGTTATTTAGGTATGTTTTGCTATTTTTGTATTCTGTCTCTATCAACAAACAAATAAAGCAGAGGAAAATAAAGCACTTAGGAAAAAAAATTCTATTGAGTGATTTCCAACGATAACATATGAAAGGACTTAGGAATACAGCAATTTCTATTATTGTCCATGAGAGCTAACTAAAAGGTGCTAATTACATAGTGGAGACAATTTTAAAGACCCAAAACCGCCTAGCTATAATTGAGTATCTTTTCCACTAGCCCATAACTATGAACCATGATGGCTTAATACAATCTCATACTTACCTCTGGTCTAATAACACACCTCTTTACTCACACTAATTTTCTTTTTCAATTTAGAGAAATCATTGGGGAGTCCATATACAGTTTTGACTCTGGAGTTTCATGACTTCAAGACAGCTTATTAACAAAAGCCCTTGCAAGGAACTTGTAGTAAACTTTCCTTGTGTTAACTACACTCTTTGGTTCCCCCTAGCATCTTCTGGAGAAGTCAGAGCCTGTGCCCTGCAAGGCTGTGCTTCAGCTGAGCCCATTAACAATGGGAGGGGCCAAAGAAGTAGGGCTTGCTCAACTCGGATGGAAAGCTAGGCTGATGGTGAAGGTGGGGGGCCACCATTGACCCAGTTTCCAGGAGGCAGCTGCTGACCCAGGGGTCCACTACATGGTGGAAGCCCAAGGAAGGCCAGAATACTTCTAGAATCACTGGCTGTTGCTCGGAGGGGACCTGGGAATACACAGCTCAGTCAAGTCGGGAAGGTATGTATGTTGAATGCAATACAGCATATTTTATAGTATAAAATTAAGATTTGCAAAGATAATTTTATTGCTAGCATTAGATGATAGAGGAAAGGAAAGGAAGAAAAGCATACTAATTTTACCATTGTTCATAGCAGGAAGCGAACATCTAATCTAATGTCTAAAGGAATCGAGAATTGAGTCTAAGTATATTGCATACATTTACATATATTCACCAGAACAAAAATCCAACTTTCCTAAAGATCAGAAGACATGAGTGAGAAAAGACAACTAACTTTCCCATGCAGAAGAAATCCAAAATATTATGTAGATACTCTGCTTCTATTAGATTTGTATTGCTGCTGTAACAAATTACCACAGATTTCACGGCTGAACACGATACAAACTTCTTATCTTAAAGTTCTGGAGTCAGAGGTCTGACACGTGCCTCAGTGGGATAAAATCAAAGGGTCAGCAGGCTATATTCCTCTCTGCAGGCTCTAAGGGAGGATCCATACCCTTCTCTTTTCCAGATTTTAGAGGCCGCCTACTTTCTTCAGCCCACGTTCCCTTCCATCTTCAAAGTCGGCAATGGCAAGTTGAATTCTCATGTCCATCACTCCAACCTCCTCTTCTGCCTCCCTCTCTCACCTTTTCTTTCTTTTTTTTGAGACGAAATCTCACTCTGTCGCCCAGGTTGGAGTGCAGTGGCACAATTTTGGCTCACTGCAACCTCTGCCTTCTGGATTCAAGCAATTCTCCCTGCCTCAGCCTCCTGAGTAGCTGGGATTACAGGTGCCCACCACCATGCCCGGCTAATTTTTGTATTTTTAGTAGAGAGGGGGTTTCACCATGTTGTCTAGGCTGGTCTATCCCCCCCATGGGCTCCATCTAGGATTACAGGCATGACCACTGACCCCTTTGTTTTGTTTTGTCTTTTCTTCCTCCTCCCCTTTTCTTTCCTTCTTTCTCTTTCTTTCTTTCTTCCTTCTTTCTTTCTCTCTCTCTCCTTCCTTCCTTCCTTCCTTCCTTCCTTCCTTCCTTCCTTCCTTCCTTCCTTCCTCCCTCCTTCCCTCCCTCCCTCCCTTCCTTCTTTCTCTCTCTCTCTCTTTCTTTCTTTCTTTGGTCTTGCTCTGTTGCCCAGGCTGGAGTGTAATGATGCAATCTTGGCTCACCGCAACCTCCGTCTCCTGGTTCAGGTGATTCTCCTGCCCCAGCCACCCAAGTAGCTGGGACTACAGGCAGGTACCACCACCCCTGGCTGATTTTTGTATTTTTTTGTAGAGACGGGGTCTCGCCATGTTGCCCAGGCTGTCTTCCACTTTTAAGAATCCTTATGAACACATTTGGTCTGCCTGGATATTCCAGGATAATCTCCCTATTTTAAAAATCAGTTGATTAGCTGGGTGATGTGGCTCACACCTGTAATCTCAGCACTTTGGGAGGCCAAAGCGGGTGGATCACTTGAGGACAGGAGTTCGAGACCAGCCTGGCCAACACGGTGAAACCCTGTCTCTACTAAAAATACAAAAATTAGCCTGGCATGGTGGCACGTGCATGTAATCCCAACTACTTGGGAGGTTGAGGCAGGAGAATCGATTAAACAGGAGGAGGAGGTTGCAGTGAGCTGAGATCACGCCATTGCACTCCAGCCTGGGCAACAAGAGCAAAACTTCATCTAAAAACAAACAGTACAGGCGCGATGGCTCATGCCTGTAATCCCAACACTTTGGGAAGACAAGACAGGTAGATCACTTGAGGTCGGGAGTTTGAGACTAGCCTGGCCAACATGGAAAAACCCCATTTCTATAAAAATACAAAAATTGGCCAGGCATGGTGCCTCATACCTGTAGTCCTAGCTACTCCGGAGGCTGAGGCCTGAGAATTGCTTGAACCTGGGAGGTGGAGGTTGCAGTCAGCTGAGATCACACCACTGCATTCCAGCCTGGGCAACAGAGTGAGACTCGGTCTCAAACAAACAAACAAACAAACAAAAAACTCAAAAGTGAAAACAAAGTTTGAAAAATTACCTTCTAAGAATAACTTAGGACGGGGAAGTAGGGATGAAGAGAAGTTGGATAATACGCACAAAAATATAATTTGATAGAAGGAATAAGTTCTAGTCCAATAGTACAGTAGGGAAATCATAGTTAACAATAATTTAGTGTATATCTCAAAATCGCTAGACGATAACTGCAACATTCCCAACACGAAGAAAAGATCAACGTTTCAGGTAATGGATATCCTCATTACCCTAACTTAATCATTACACATTGTATGCATGTATCAAAATATCATATGTACTCTCAAAATATGTGTAACTATGATATATCAATTTTAAAAAGACAGAAAAAAAGGATTTAGGTCCAGTTTACCAGTGAACTCCTTCGAGTGTCCAAGTTATTAAGGATCAGCTAATTATTATGTAGTGTATATCTCGACTGTATAAAATAAGAATAAAAAACTTTTTCAAAACATGTTTGGTTTGAGACAGGGTCTCATTATTTTTTATTTTTATTTTTTGACTGTCCTGAATTGTTTATTAGGTATGAATTTTACAAACTTTACTTATGTCAGTGGCAGCAGTGGAACTGGAGAGTATCACATTTTCTCCAAGCTGCATGACGAGACCCACCAATAGTGTGGTGGAACTTAAGGCCCTTTCCAAGGCCATGGCTCTTTCGGCCTGCAGATGTCAGCCCACGTGTCTCCCTGGGCTTGTAGACTGATTGGTGATCCACTGGGTGTCAGGATTTCTTCTGACAGCTTTATGGAATGCATCAATGAGGATAACCTCAAAAAATTTGTATGTGGAATCTTCAACTCAGTAAGAATTCAGGACTCTTAGAGCCCCACAGTGGTGTCCAGCTTGCTCCTCTGCAATGGACTGAGGGTTCAAGCAAAGTTTAGCTGGTTAACACCATGATGTTCCGGCTTGCCATAAGTTGCACCCTTAGGAACTGGGTGTTTTTGGCCATCACCGCACACACGAATCCTATATATAATGTAGCCTTGTAGTTCAGTCGGCGCACTTTATGGGGCCGAGTGGATTGGGGAGCCCTGTGGAGAGCAGAGAGCTGGCAGTACTGCCAGCAGCGGACCCTGAGAAGAAAGCACATGAGATCAGACTGCTCCTCCCTCCATAGCTCCTGGATGTACTTGTATGCACCCACCGTGGCTTACTTGATGGCTGCTGCCAGACAGAAAGGCGGGGTCTCACTCTTTTGCCCAAGCTGGAGTGCAGAGGCGTGATCATGGCTCACTGCAGCCTCGACCTCCTGGGCTCAAGCCTAAGTTTCCCGAGTAGCTGGGACTACAGGCGTGCACCACCATGCCTGGGTAATTTTTGTATTTTTTGTAGAGACAGGGTCTCACTATGTTGTACAGGCTGGTCTCAAGCAATCTACTCACCTTAGCCTCCCCAAAGTGCTAGTATTACAGGCGTGAGCCACCACACCCAGCCAAAATATTTTCTGAAAGAAAACAAAATCAGAAGCCAGACACGGTGGCTCATGGCTGTAATCCCAGCACTTTGGGAGGCCAAGGCGGGCGGATCACTTGAGGTCAGGAGTTCCAGACCAGCCTGGCCAACATGGCAAAACCCTGTCTCTACTAAAAATATAAAAATTAGCTGGGTGTGGTGGCACGCACCTGTAGTTGCAGCTACTCAGGAGGCTGAGGCAAGAGAATCGCTTGAACCCGGGAGGCGGAGGTTGCAGTGAGCCAAAATTGCACTACTGCACTCCAGCCCAGGTAACAGAGTCAGATTGTGTCTGAAAGAAAGAAGGAAGGAAGGAAGGAAGGGAAGGAGAGAAGGAAAGAAAGAGAAAAAGAAAACAAAATCAGAAGAGCCAGACATCAAGAGCCAAGCAAATAGACCATAAAATACTTTTTAAAATAAAATATATTTTTAAAAATATGGTTAATGCATCAAGAAAAAGAAATAAAGGTCTTCTTTTTAAAGTTACAAAGGTAACTAATAGAATTTAAGAATAAAATAATGGGAGAAATAGAGTAGAGAAGTAGGGAATGTAAAGAGGTTAAATTGTCATACTCGGGGAACTCATGGATGTTGCATATTTGTACATCAACAAATAAAAGAGTTGCCATTGCAGCCAACATCTGTGGGGAATTTTGGTGCAGCGTCCAGCCACTCCACTCCCAGTGACAGCTCGGAGTTCTGTTTGGATATCTACCCTTTCCCAACCCTGTTCCACATGGTCTGGGTGGAGTTGTCTCGGATTCAGCTTATCTGTTCCTGCCCAATGAGTCAACCACGCCGTTTAAGAGCTTTAGCCTCTGGCCCAGGACTCTGCACCTGCAAAACCTTTCTTACTTTTGCAGGAGCCGTCCCTGTGAAATAGGGTATGTTTAATGTTAAGGACAGCTTTGGGTACTGTTTTATTTCCGTGTTTATGGGCTTGATATTCTCCTTCATTTATCAGAAGAAGGAATGGCGTCTTGCCTAGATGGGCCAGAGAAGGCCCTAGTCCTTGATATGGGAAAAGACTCCTGGTGGATGGAATGCGGGAAAGGAACGGGACGTTTGTTGTCCGCACCCTGCGGCAGACACCGTCCATATGCCATGCACAACCCCGTGGCATGCACCCCTACACAATGAGGGCTGCCTACTGCAAACACCTCCAAGTCCTCCTCTGCCGGAAGGTTCTCTCTCTCCCTCTCTCTACCCCCTCCTCTTCCCTGCCCCCCATCCCCCTCCTTAAGAGCAAGCTAGGCTGGCAAATACGGCAAGCTGAAAGTTCTGTATCAATGATAGATAAGGAGCTGTCAGATTCGCACTGCAGCTTTCTCGCCCCTCCGTTGGGAGAACTCTGAAGCATCCTCTACACCGTCTCCGAAGCTCTCCAGGGGGAGTGGGCTCCGGGTGCCCGCAGAGATAACTTGCTTGATAACGCAGCTTTCTTTTTTCTTTTTTCTTTTTTTTGAGACGGAGTCTCGTTCTGTCGCCCAGGCTGGACTGCAGTGGCGCTATCTCGGCTCACTGCAAGCTCCGCCTCCGGGGTTCCCGCCATTCTCCTGCCTCAGGCTTCCGAGTAGCTGGGACTACAGGCGCCCGCCACCGCGCCCGGCTAATTTTTTGTATTTTCAGTAGAGACGGGGTTTCACCGTGTTAGACAGGACGGTCTCGATCTCCTGACCTCATGATCCGCCCGCCTCGGCCTCCCAAAGTGCTGGGATTACAGGCGTGAGCCACCGCGCCCAGCCGATAACGCAGCTTTCTTTATTGGCTCTCTTCCTTTTTTGCTTCTCTACTCCCTGAAATCATCTCTCAAACTACTTGGAATTGAATACTACAGAGTCTGGGAGACCTCACATTAAGGTTCATCCAGTCCCACTCTCTCAGTAAGGGCCGCTGGGTTCTGATTTCCTTGACACACCCCTCGTTCACTTTCCCTCTGTGTGCTTCCAGTGGCTCCATCCCAACCCCAGGGCAGGGCACATGGATCCCACCTAGCCAATCAGCATTGATCTTTTACCAGCCACAGAGAATGGCTTAGGGGCAGCTCGTGACCGGTTCAGAGCCAATGAGGTGTGAGGAGCCTTTAGCCAGTAGAGAGGCCCGCCCTGCTCCCTGTGCACCTGGAAGAATGAAGCCTCGATCCGCCGCCATCACCTGCCAGCCTGTCTGAAGATGGAGCCAACAAGGAGGGCTGCTGGACGGAGTGAGAAACCAGGCCTGTGGTAGTGTTTGAGCCCCTGAATCAAGCTGCGCTTCACGCCAGAATTATCCCGAGAGTTTTCAGTGAAACGAGTCAGGAACTTCTCTATTAAACCCATTTTAAGTTGTGACTAAGATACCTAATGGATACAAGACAGAGAAAGGGCCTTCTCCTGGGTCTCTCTTATGAGAAACAGAGAGAGGTGATTGCTGCCTTGGATCTGTGGCCGAGCAGGTGCAGTTCAGACAGACGTGGTGGGAAGTGATCTCTGCTTGCGTAGGAAGGGAAACCCATCTGGGCTGCTCCCGTCCCTAGGGGGTGCCAGGCATTCCCAGCCCAGGGGGTCAGGCCCAGGGGAAGGAGGGACTGGAGGTATGTTCAGCTGTGGCTCCCTGTAGGAATGCTGAAGCCAGAACGGAATAAACTGCAAACAGCGCCGTACGAACACTGCACTCACTCTAAACCCAGGTGAGATTAAAAATTGGCAGATCTGGCCGAGCGCAGTGGGTCATGCCTGTAATCCCAGTACTTTGGGAAGCCGAGGCGGGCACAGCACATGAGGTCAGGAGTTTGAGACCAGCCTGGCCAACATGGTGAAACCCCGTCTCTACTAAAAATACAAGCACATGCTTGTAATTCCAGCTACTTGGGAGGGTGAGGTAGGAGAATCGCTTGAGCCCTAGAGGCTGAGGTTGTACTGAGCTGAGATCGCACCACTGCACTCCAGCCTGGGCAGTAGAGCGAGACTCAGTCTAGAAAAAAAAAAATCGGCAAAAATCTGAACTCAAAACAGACAAATCAGGAATTACACGAAAGCAGTCTCTCTCCTGAAAGCGACTTTGGGGAAATTGGAGGCCCTTCCTACTCCATAGATCCACCAGTTGGCCCATGACAGTATTGGGACACAATCCTCCCCCTGCCCAACGAGGATTGCCCCAAATTAAAATGCCAATGCCTCCAACCAAAGTGGCGTTATTGGCTATTAGTAGACTTTAATACTTACACAGGGTTATTATAGAATTTCACAGAGCAGATTTTGCAGGGTGCAAGAAGTAAGGAACCTGAAGGGGAGGGCTCAGCCACAGAGGATAAAGGATTCAGCACTGGTCACTCCAGTATGCTCAGAGTAGATGTTAAGACTGATAAAAGGCATGAGGGAGACTCAGAGGACATTCTTCTGCTCAAAGATAAGAAAACGGTTTGCCTGGCGTTTACTTGTACTCTAAGCATATACCTGATTCTCTGAGTCCCACCTTAGGCCAAATCCGGCTAACCCATTCATTTACAGATTGTCTTCTGGCTACTTGTGCACTACAATGGCAGAGGTAAGTAGTTGCCTCGGAGACTATACGGCCTGCAATCTAAAATATTTGCTCTCTGTCCCATTACAGAAAACGTGTGTTGACTCCTCTAAATCAGTGGTCCTCAAACTTGAGTGTGTTAGAATCCTCCCAAGGGCTTGTTTACACACAAATTGCTGAGCTCCATCGCAGGGTCTCTGATTCATTAGGTCTCAGGTGGGAACCAAGAACAGTTGACCCTTGAACAACACGGGTTTGAACTGTGCGGATCCACATATACATAGATTTCTTTTGCCTCTATCACCCTTGATCCAGCAAGACCAAGCCCTTCCTCCTCCTCCTCGGCCTACTCAATGTGAACGTGGTGAGGAATGAAGACCTTGTGGTGATCCACTTCCACTTAATGAATAGTAAATGTATTTTCTCTTCCTTTTGATTTTCTTAATAACATTTTGTTTTCTCTAGCTAACTTTATTGTAAGAATATAGTAATAATTTATATAACATACAAAATATGTGTTAATCAACTGTGTTATCTGTAAGGCTTCCAGTCAACAGTAGGGTATTAGTAGTTAAGTATTTGGAGAATCAAAAGTTAATGCAGGCCCGGCACGGTGGCTCATGCCTGTTATTTGAGCACTTTGGGAGGCCAAGGCAGGTGTATCACTTGAGGTCAGAAGTTTGAGACCAGCCTGGCCAACATGGTGAAACCCTGTCTGTACTAAAAACACAAGGATTAGCCAGGTGTGGTGGTGCGTGCTTGTAATCCTAGCTACTTGGGAGGCTGAGATGGGAGGATCGCTTGAACCTAGGAGGTGAAGGTTGCAGTGAGCCACGATCGCACCACTGCACTCCAGCCTGGGCAACAGAGCTAGTCTCTGTCTCAAAAAAAAAAAAAAAAAAAAGTTAATTCAGATTTTGGACTGTGCGGGTGGTGGTGCCCCAGCCCGTCCCTCATTGTTCAAGAGTCAACTGAATGTCCATTTCTTTTTTGTTGGGAGTTGGCGAGTTCCGGTGAAGACAGGAAAACCTGTTAGACAAATTCTAAAAGAGCTGTAACCTTAATTTCCCTTTCTAACGAGCTCCCAGGTGCTGTTGCTGCTGCTGTCCTTGCCATCTCCACATTGACGCACCTGAGAAAGGGCAAAAGCAAAATAGCCAGAAGTGGCTCAGGTCATTATCTCCTGCCTACTTCTCATTAGCCCAATATTAGAGGCTGGGAAATGTAGCCTCTGGTTAGGCAGCCATGTATCCAGGAAGATGGAAAATAGATGTGAGAGGACAACTAGGAGGACTAGATTGCTGCATTATTTTCTAGGGACTTAAAACACACACACAAACAGACACACACACACACATAAAGGCTTAGTTCCCTCTCCTACTACATGTTCAGCTTAGGTAAGCTAGAGGCTAGAGGCTTGTTCCAGGTTGCTCTTGTCCTCACTTTACAACCCAGGTTGAAGGAGCAAGTGCTACATTTTTCAAATGCTGCTTTTAAAAATTTTGTATTGGCTGGGTGCAGTGGCTCATACCTGTTATCCCAGCACTTTGGGAGGTCGAGGCAGACAGATCACATGATGTCAGGAGTTTGAGACCAGCCTGGCCAACATGATAAAACCCTGTCTCTACTAAAAATACAAAAATTAGCTGGATGTGGTGGTGCACTCCTGTAATCCCAGCTACTTGGGAGGCTGAGGCAGGAGATCACTTGAACCCAGGAGGCGGAGGTTGCAGTGAGCCGAGATCACACCAATGCACTACATGCCACTGCACTACAGCCTCGGCAACAGAGTGAGAGTCCGTCTAAAGAAAAAAACAAAAAACAAAAACAAAAAAACCTTTGTATTGAAATACAACATGTATACAGAAAAGTGCAGAAATCAAAAGTGTATAGCTCAGTGGCTTTCACAAAGTGAACACACCCATGTAACCAATGCACAGACAAGAAACAGAACAGGACCACTGCGCCAAAAGTCCCCTCACCCCCATCTAGTCACCATCTCACTTTCAAGGGTTGCTACCGTCAGAGGTGTGTAAACCAGAAAACTCCATCTTAAATAGGAGCTGGGTAAAATGAGGCTGAAACCTACTGGGCTGCATTCCCAGATGGTTAAGGCATCCTAAGTCACAGGATGAGATAGGAGGTCAGCACAAAATATGGGTCATAAAGACCTTGCTGATAAAACAGATTGCAGTAAAGGAGCTGGCCATAACCCACCAAAACCAAAATGGCGACAACAGTGACCTCTGGTTGTCCTCACTGCTGCACTCCCACCGGCACCATGACAGTTTACAAATGCCATGGCAATGTCAGGAAGTTACCTTATATGGTCTAAAAAGGGGAGGCATGAATAATCCACCCCTTGTTTAGCAGATCATCAAGAACTAACCACAAAAATGGGCAACCAGCAGCCCTCAGGGCTGCCCTGTCTATGGAATAACCATTCTTTTATTCCTTTACTTTCTTAATAAACTTGCTTTCACTTTGCATTGCAGACTCTCCCTGAATTCTTTCTTGCATGAGATCTGAGAATCCTCTCTTGGGTCTGGATGACGACCTCTTTCCTATAATACTACTGTTGGCCAGGTGCAGTGGCTCACACCTGTAATCTCAGCATTTTGGGACACCAAGGCTGGAGGATCACTTGAGGCCAGGGGTTTGAGGTTACAGAGCTATGCTCTTGCCACTGCACTCCAGTCTGAGTGACACAGTGAGACCCTGTCTCAAAATATTAAAAAATAATTTAAAAATTAAAAAAAGGGTAACCAACATCATGCCACAGATGAGTTTTCCTGTTTTGAACTTTATATACTAAGCGTCGGTATACAAAGATGTGATGCAGCCAGAACTTTCACGCACCATATATCGTGCTGTAGGGACTCTCCTGTAACTGATTCTTTCACTCAACAGTTTGTTTGTGAGTTTTATCTCTGTTGTTGCATGCAGCAAACATGCAACAAATTTCTATTGTGGTTTTTTTTTGCATTGCTGTGTAATATTCCATAAATAGATGCTTTGTTTATCCATTCTACAGATGATGGATGTATTTATTTCTAGTATTTGACTAGTACTAATAGTGTTTCTATGAACTTTTTAATAGATGTCTTTTGGTGAACATGTATTTGCATTTCTCTTGCAGCTATGTGTTCACCAAGCCTTGCAGTGGCACTACTGGGTCATAGTGCTAGGGGAGGTATATGTTCAGCCTTAGTAGTTATTGCCAAACTTCTCTAAAATGTACCAATTCACAGGCTCATTAGCAATGTCTGAGAGTTCCAGTTGCTGCACATCCCTGCCAGCACTTAGAACTTCACGCACCGGATCTGATCCAGCTGGACTCTGCCGGAAAGCACATAGACAACTTTCATTTTGCAAAGCCACAGGCTGCCTGGAGAGACACATATGCAATATGTGACGAGTACGACACCTCACCCAGTGCTCTCATTGGACCAGGGAGCTCAAATGAGCAACCCAATGGTCCAGATATAAAATTTGGAGATTTTATTTCTTTTTTTTTTTTTTTTTTGAGACGGAGTCTCGCTCTGTTGCCCAGGCTGGAGTGCAGTGGCGCGATCTCGGCTCACTGCAAGCTCCGCAAAATCTGGAGATTTTATATAAAAATCTGGCTATTTTACTTCTGAAAAAAAAAAAAATGAAGGATCCAGCAATAGAGGGCCCAAGTTCCCTCATGACCATAAATGGCCAGAGTTGAGTGTTGGTGTCTGCCAGTCCATCCACTGTCACCATTTCCCGATCCACTTCACTCATTGACCTTTGCTCCCAGACCGTAGTAGATACTTGAGTTTCCTGTGGTGGACTCCAGCCTTCCTTCAGCCCAGATCAAGACGCCCAACATAACCAAGCAAATATTTCCAATACAATTCTTATATCCTACCAAGGGTTGGTAGTGGAGATATTCTCATATCCAACCCTTGGTAGGATATGAGAAATGTGTTGGAAATATTTTCTCTGCCCCCAGATATCTCCACTAGTACAACTTTTTCTTTATATTAAGAATTGCTCTTGGCCGGGTGCAATGGCTCACGCCTGTAATTCCAACACTTTGGGAGGCTGAGGCGGTCAGATCACGAGATCAGGAGATTGAGAACATCCTGACCAACATGGTGAAACCTCATCTCTACTAAAAATACAAAAATTAGCCGGGTGTGGTGGCGCATGCCTGTAGTCCCAGCTACTCTGGAGGTTGAGGCAGGAGAATCGCTTGAACCCAGGAGGGGGAGGTTGCACTGAGCTGAGCCATGCCACTTCACTCCAGCCTGGGTGACAAGAGCGAAACTTCATCTAAAAAAAAAAAAAGAAAGAAAGAAAGGAAAAGAATTGCTCTCTTCCTGCAGGCATACCTCAAGTAGAATAAAGACTACGGGAAATGATGAGACAGTACGTTGTTCTTTTGATGGTGAATATCTCCAATTTCAGATTTTCTTTTTTCCTGTGGAACACACCATCCCAAAACTCAGTGGCTTAAAACAACATTTTATTGGAACATGATTTTGTGGGTCAGTAACTTGACCACAGCACAGTGGGAATAGCTCATCTCTGTTCCATGATGTCTGGGGTCTCAGCTGGAATGGCTCAGATAGCCGAGGTCTGGCTGGAACAATTCTACTAGGGTATGTCTAGGCCTCACCCTTGCTATTGTCTGGGTTCCTCAGTTCTCTCTACATGGCTTCTCCACGAGGTTATTATCTGGGGCTTCCTCACAGCATGGTAGTCTCAGGGTAGTTCCCTGAGGCTGCCAGACCTTTTTCAGGCATAGGTCTGGAGCTGGCACATCATCATGCACACCGTATTTCATTATCAAAGCAAGTCACAAGGTAAGCCCAGATTCAAGGTGAGCAAAGATAGCCTCCACTTCTCAGTGGAGAAAACTACAAGGAATTGGTGGCCATCTTTTTTTTTTTTTGAGACGGAGTTTCACTCCTGTTTCCCAGGCTGGAGTGCAATAGCGTGATCTCGGCTCACTGTAACTTCCGCCTCCTGGGTTCAAGCGATTCTCCTGCCTCAGCCTCCCAAGTAGCTGGGATTATAGGCGTGCACCACCACATCCAGCTAATTTTTGTATTTTTAGTAGTGACGGGGTTTCCCCATGTTGGTCAGTCTGGTCTCGAACTCCAGATCTCAGGTGATCTCCCCACTTCAGCCTCCCAAAGTGCTGGGATTACAGGCATGAACCACAACGCCCAGCCTTGGTGGCCATCTTTAATCTACCACAGCTTCTCCACTTCCTGCCTGTCTATCCTCCCTGCCATCCTGGGTTTGTTTTTTTTTTGTTTTTGTTTTTTTTTTGAGACGCAGTTTCACTCTTTTTGCCCAGGCTGGAGTACAGTGGCCTGATCCCTGCTGACTGCAACCTCCGCCCACTCTGGGATCAAATGATTCTCCTGCCTCAGCCTACCAAGTAGCTGGGATTACAGACATGTGCTACCACGCCCGGCTAATTTTGTATTTTTAGTAGAGATGAGATTTCACTACGTTGGTCACGCTGGTCTTGAACTCCTGACCTCAGGTGATCCACCCACCTTGGCCTCCCAAAGTGCTGGAATTACAGGCATGAGCCACCTTGCCTGGCTATGCTGTTTTCCAGAAACATGTATGATATGTTCCAAGCACTATGCTAGTTAGTAGCACAGAGATAAAACATAGCTCTTGACCTCAAGAAGCTTACAATCTACTGGACAAAATAAATTGACAGCTACAATAAAGAGTGGAAAATGCATGTATACATGTGCACACAGGGCCTTTTAAAAGAGGCCAATATATTATCCATATTTGTAAACCCCACACCTGATTCAGATCCTAGGTCATGCCCTCTATAAACACAAATTGAACCAAAGAATTAGTAAATGTCATTAATACCTGAGAATGAATGAGTTTATCTGGGCATTTCTTTTCTTTTTCTTTTTCTTTTCTTTTTTTTACACGGAGCCTCACTCTGTTGCCCAGGCTGGAGTGCAATGGCTCGATCTTGGCTCACTGTAACCTCTGCCCCCGGGGTTCAAGTGACTCTCCTGCCTCAACCTCCTCAGTAGCTGGGATTACAGGTGTGCACCACCACGCCCAGCTAATTTTTGTATTTTTAGTAGAAACAGAGTTTCACCATGTTGGCCAGGCTGGTCTCAAACTCCCGACCTCAGGTGATCTGCCCACCTCGGTATCCCAAAGTGCTGGGATTACAGGTAAGAGCCATTGTGCCGGCCTGAGCATTTCTTATGAGGAGACAAAACTAGAAAGATGTCTTGAAAAATTTAATGAAAATAGGCCGGGCGCTGTGGCTCACGCCTGTAATTCCAGCACTTTGGAGGCTGGGGTGGGCGATCACCTGAGGTTGGGAGTTTGAGACCAGCCTGACCAACATGGGAAAACCTCATCACTACTAAAAATACAAAATTAGCTGGGCATGGTGGCGCATGCCTGTAATCCCAGCTACTCGGGAGGCTGAGGCAGGAGAATCGCTTGAACCCGGGAGGTGGAGGTTGCAGTGAGCCGAGACCACGCCATTGCACTCCAGCCTGGGCAACAAGAGTGAAACTCTGTCTCAAAAAAAAAAAAAAGAAAAAAAAAGAAAAATTTAATGAAATTAACTGCCCAGTTACTAACTTGACTAGTGATAAAAATTACTAGTCAGGATTTAAAATTTTCTACTATTTGGCATAAAATATTAATTTATGCACGCTGAGTCATTGAAGCATCCCAGGAACCTGAACATTCTCAGGGGACACTGTTTGGAAATGACTGGCGTGAGCATTCAGAGGTCACTGGGCCTCAGGGCTGGGGGCCTGGGAAGAGGGAGAAACTAGGAGGGACTGACAGGGGCGGCAGGGGCTGGAAGGGCAAAGGGAGGATCGAGAGTGATTTCATTTATCTCATGCTTCTGCCTGGAAACCTGTAACTGAATTGGCACTTGTCATGGTGAGGCTATAGCTGTTTGCGGGGAAAAAAAACAAACAGTTGTTTGTTTAAGCTATTGCTTATCAGGTTTTCTGTTAGTTGCAGTCAAATGTTTTTCTAACTAGACAGTCTGTAGGTGGAAAATGGGGCCTTTGGAGAAGGAGGATGGAGAAATGGATGCTGCAAAGGTGTCCCGGGCCAGGTTCCCTAGCAACAGAGCTGAAAACGGGGATGCTTGTGCAAAGGCTTTACTGGGAGAGTACTCACAGGGAAGTGTTGTAAGGGAGTGAGGGAAGCAGTCTGGGCCGGGAGGAAAAGCCAGACAGGCATGTGGATTCAGGTGAAGTCCTGTCTCAGCCTGATCCCACAGGAGCTCTGAAGTATAAGTTGCAACATTGTGAATCTGTCTGCCTCGTGTGTGTGTGTGTGTGTGTGTGTGTGTGTGTGTGTGTGTGTGTTTGTGTGTGTGTTTGGGAGATGGGGAGGTAGGATGAAAATTGTGTGGCAGCCCCAACTGCTGAGCAGCACTGGATAAAGCTGAAGGTGTGAGCCTTAGCAATCGCATCTGCAGCAGCTGGGGGCAGTAAAAAGGATCCCAGGGGGTCCACGCAGGCACCAACAGCATCTGCTGCAGAAGATGGCTAATTCTTTGTGTGATTTATGGCAAATCTTAAAAGATAATTTATATGCACATACACAAAAATAGCTAAAATGTTACCTACACACTGACCAGAATACTTCCTAAATGGTGAAGAAGGCAGAGAGCAATTGGAACTCTTTTACGTTGCAGGCTCAACCATTTTGGAAGACGATTTGGCTGTACCCGCTAAAGTGAAACATATGAAGACCCTATGATCAAGCAATTCCACTCCCATGACTATACCAGTAGAAGTTTGTCCATCAAAGACTTGTAGTAATGTCAGCAATAAAAAGGAATGTACAGCCATGCGCTGTGTAGTGACAGGGATGGGTTCTGATAAATAAGTATTTGTGTATATCTAAACATACCTAAACCAGAAAAGGTACAGGAAAAATAAGGTTTTATAATCTTATGGGACCACCGTCATATATGCGATCTGTTGTTGACAGAGACGACCTTACGGTGGTGCACGCCTGTTGTATTGGTGAATACCACAGGAACTATCTTGGTGAAGGAATCCAGTCTCCAACGGTTACATGCTCTATGATTCCATCTATATGGCATTTTCAAGAAGACAAAAGCCATAGTAATGGAAGACAGATCAGTAGCTGTAAGGGACTGGGGAAAGGGGAGGGGATTGTGATTCTAAGGGGACAGCAGGAGAGAGTTTTTGGGGTGATAGAACCAACTGTATCTTGATATTGTGGTAGTTATATAAATCTATACACATGTTGAAATCCATAGAACTGCACACCAAAAAGTCAATCAAATGAACAAAAATAATTTTAAAAAATATGCATAAGAATGTTCATAGAGGTGTATTTATAACAGCCTAAACAGGTAGCCTCCCAAAAGTCCATTATGAGCAGAGCGGGCATGCAAATTGTGGTATGTTGGTTCGCACTGGGGAACACTACCCAGCACTGGAAAAGAACAAACTACTGGAACATGCAATAGCACGGATGAGTCTCAGATGTAATATTAAGTGAAAGAGGACAGACACAAAAGAGAGCACACTGTATGATTCCATCTGCATAATGTTCAAAATGGGCCAAATTGAGATGATACAGTCAGGACAGGACTGGAAGGGGACATAAAGGAGCCTTCTGGGGGTGCTAGAAATATATTGTGATCTGGGTGGCAACTTCATGAAAGTATTCATTTGTTAAACTTCGTCATGCTCTACACTTATTTCATTATTATTATTATTATTATTATTAATTATTTGAGACAGAGTCTCATTCTGTCACCCAGGCTGGAATGCAGTGGCGAGATCTTGGCTCACTGTAACCTCCACCTCTCGGGCTCAAGCAATTCTCATGCTTCAGCCTCCTGAGTAGCTGGGATTACAGGCGTGCACCACCATGCTCAGCTAATTTTTAAATTTTTAGTAGAGATGGAGTTTTGCCTGTTGGCCAGGCTAATCTCAAACTCCTGGCCTCAAGTGATCCACTCGCCTCGGCCTCCCAAAGTGCTGGGATTACAGGCGTGAGCCATTGCACCCAGCCATATACACTTAAGATTTGTACTTAAAAAAAAAAAAAAGATTTGTACTTTTGCTTTTAAAAATAGTACCTCAGTGTTTAAAAATGTAAATTATTTTCAACTGATTTATACCTGTCTAGGTGTTATAGGTGTTATGCGAGGGGCCAAAATTTATTGTCGATTGTTAGTTCTTTGACAGCTGACTCCTTATCTCAACTCAGCAAACACAGGGCACTGTGCTGGCTCCAGGGTCACAGGAGAACAAAGAAGCAATCCCTACCCTTGATAAATATTTGCTTTCGATAACAAAGGGGATGATGATATTTGGAATCCATCAAATTCAGGATTATGTTTCCTCCTGCTGGGTGAAAATGAAGCTATATGAGGACAAATAACCATTTTCCTCAAAAGGAGAACACTTTTTAAAAGTGCCTAAACTAGGCTGCGTGCTGTGGCTCATGCCTGTAATCCCAGCACTTTGGGAGGCTGAGGTGGGTGGATCACGTGAGGTCAGGGGTTCGAGACTAGCCTGGCCAATGTGTTATACCCTGCCTCTACTAAAGATACAAAAATTAGCCAGGCATGGTGGTGGGCACCTGTAATCCCAGTTACTTGGGAGGCTGAGGCAGGAGAATCGTTTGAACCTTGGAGGCAGAGGTTGCAGTGAGCCGAGATTGTGCCACTGCACTCCAACCTGGGCAACAGAGAGACTCCGTTTAAAAAAAAAAAAAGTGCCTAAACTAGGCTGGGTACAGTGGCTCATGCCTGTAATTCCAGCACTTTGGGAGGCTGAAGCAGGAGGATCGCTTGAGCCTAGGAGTTCGAAACCAGCCTGGGTAACATGGCAAATCCCTGTCTCTACCAAAAATACGCAACTTAGCCAGGCGTGTGCTATGCACCTGTGGTCCCAGCTACTCGGGAGGCTGAGGTAGGAGGATAGTTTGAGCCTGGGACGCAGAGGTTGCAGAGAGCTGAGATGGTGCCACTGTACTCCATCCTGCGCAACGGAATCAGACCCTGTCTCAAAAAAAAATAATAATAATAATCATAAGTGCCTAAATTACCACTTTGGGATTGGGAGAGGATTTAGATTTTACTACAGGCCCCTTATAAAGGAAATACTTGCTTTTGAACTGTAAGAAAGCATGGATCAGAATCCATACCAGAATGATTCGAGGAGCAGGGCTTTTTCTATGTGCCATTTAACTTCTAATAGAGCTTTCTGGGAACATACTGTACTTCTTTTGTCTCCATTTTCGTCTGATTTATGCTTCTTTTGTCCTATGCTTAACTCATGACAGAGTTGCCAAATTAAAAACCTGAGTCCATTCCTTGTAAGACAAATACTGAACCTTGACTCATTTATTTGAGGAGGTTATTTACTATGTTAGGTTTGAATAAAGTTCTGATATGATTTCTACACTTACCTTTTTCCAAGCTTCCTAGATACTATCTGCTTTTCCTTAAAATGCAAAACGAATTCCAAACATTAACTGAGACAACTATACTTTTTAAAAATAGGATTTAAGAAGCACAGTAGTCATAAAATCAATTACTATTGGAAAAGAATGGGTGCTGCATATACTTTCCCAATATTAACTCATTTATTCCACAAAGATCTGCTCACTATCTTTTACAATTTAGCTCACTTTTACTGACAGCATGGGAAGCACTGTAGTAGATGAAGCTCTGTAAAAGATAAGACACAGCTTTTGTCAAATAACAATACAAGAATATATAAACCACATATGACCATATAAGAATTTGTAAAAATGGCCAGGCAAGGTGGCTCATGTCTGTAATCCCAGCACTTTGGGAGGCTGAAGCAGGTGGATCACCTGAGGTCAGGAGTTCCAGACTAGACTGGTCAACATGGTGAAACCCCGTGTCTACTGAAAATACAAAAATTAGTTGGGCATGGTGGCGGGCACCTGCAATCCCAGCTACTTGGCAGACTGAGGCAGGAGAATGGCTTGAACCCAGGAGGCGGAGGTTGCAGTAAGCTGAGATGGTGCCATTGCACTCCAGCCTGGGCAACAAGAGCGAGACTCCTTTTCAAAACAAAAACAGAAACAAAACAAAACAAAAAGAATTTTTAAAAATTACTACAAGGACACCAAGAATAAGAGAAGTGATACTGGTGGCCATGAGATGATTAAAAGCATTCGCAGTGGGTATATTGTACTGCCTTTTTGGTAAAAAGGTTTGTATTTGCCTAAATACACTTAAAGAAACTCTGGAAAGATCCATGAAAAACCAAGACAGAGGTTATCCATGGGGCATGGGAGAAGAACTGTGCAAAGGGACAGGAGAGTTTTTGCTAAGTTCCATCGTGTCCTTGGAAACCCTGTGAAATGTCTAATATCTGTTTTAAACGGTACCCAGCATTGTTGTATTCAGGTATGGGAAGACCTGCAGACATGGAAATGACTATCGTGAAGGAAGAAGTTTGTTATGTTCACAGATACCAGAAACTGGAGGCACAGCACGCCATGCAGCGCCATGCAGGGCAGCACCAGAGTTGGTCAGGAGGCAGAGGGAGTGAGTGTGGGCAGAAGTCTTTATTGTGGATTCCATGGGAGGGAATGGGTGAGGCAGGGTAAGTGGGCTTGAGATTGGCTACTTTGAGTAATCTCAGTGGGCTCTAGGCTACAGGAGCTGTCCCTGCTTTCCCAGTACCTGGCCTTGGAGTGAATAGGGCAGGGGAATGTGAGAGTCTGGGCCAGGTATGAGAGGCTGATAAAGGAGGTGGTTGGGGTATGGGCTTCAGATCGATTAGTTTGTACTGGAAAGGTGCACTCGCAGACGAGCCTCTTACTACCTTTAGGAATTGGCTAGCCCTAGGAGGGGCAGCATCTCCAAGTCAGCAAGGCCCTCAGGATGTTTAAGCATCAAGAAATACAGAAAATAAAAACCACAATTGATATAATATTGCATGTGAAGTGATTAAATATTGACAGGAGCATTTATGTGCTCCTTCATGGGATGGCTGCCTGATTTAAAGCTCCAACTTCTCAGACACCCAAGATGGCTCCCTTCAATATGATATGATGGCATCTGGCCTTGGTCCAGGACAGGCCCAAGGCAAAACTGGGCCTACCCAACGAGATGCTCCCTCCTGAAAATCTGATACTTGGAACAGAAGGGACACAGGCAAAAAATTTCTGGAGCTTCGTTCCTTCAAGGGCAATAACAATTATTTTCTCTATCTGAATGTCCGACATGGCAGCCATTAACGACGTGTGGCTGCTGAGCACGTGAACTGTGTGGCTAGTCTGAATTGAAATGTACTGTAAGTGTAAATTACACACCAGATTCTAAAGACAGTACACAAAAGGGGTAAAACACCTCATTAATATATTTTTATATTGATTACATGCTGAAAGGATAATATTTTGGATATATTGGGTCATATAAATATATGGAAATTATTTCACCTTTTTTTAATTTAAATGTTTTTTTTTTTTTTTTTTTTTTGAGACAGAGTCTAGCTCTGTCCCCCAGGCTGGAGTGCAGTGGCACCATCTCGGCTCACTGCAACCTCTGCCTCCTGGGTTCAAGTAATTCTCCTGCCTCAGCCTCCCCAGTAGCTGGGACTACAGGTGTGTGCCACCACACCAGGCTAATTTTTATATTTTTAGTAGAGACAGGGTTTCACCATGTTGGCCAGGCTGTTCTCAAACTCCTGACCTCGGTCTCCCAGAGTGCTGGGATTACAGGTGTGAGCTACTATGCCCAGACTGTTTATTTCCTTCTTAATGTGGCTTCCAGAAAATGTAAAAAAAAAAAAAAAAAAAAAAAAAGAAAGAAAGAAAGAAAAGACTTACACATATAAATATGCAGGGTTCCCCAAAGAAACAGTCAATCCTTGCCCAGTCCACTAAAGGGAATCCCACCAGTCAGCCACCACCACACACGAAACAGCACACACACAGCTCCAACACCAGTTTTTGTTTGTTTGTTACTTAAAATAAAAAAAGACTGTTTTTCTTTAGAGCAGTGTTAGGTTCACAGCAAAATTCGAGAGGAAGATACAGAGTTATCCTATATATTTCCTGTCCATATACACACATTGCCTTCCCCTTTATCAACAGCCCCTACCAAAGTGGTACATTTGTTGCAGTTGATGGATCTACACTGACACCTCATCATCACCCAAAGTCCATAGTTTATTCACTCTTTTTTTTGTTTTGTTTTGTTTTTGAGACGAAGTCTCACTCTGTTGCCCAGGCTGGAGTACAGTGGTGCGATCTTGGCTCACTGCAACCTCCGCCTCCTGGGTTCAAGCAATTCTCCTGCCTTCAGCCTCCCAAGCAGCTGGGATTACAGACGCATGCCACCAAGCCCAGCTAGTTTTTGTGCTTTTAGTAGAGATGGATTTCACCATACCAGTCAGGCTGGTCTCGAACTCCTGACCTCAGGTGATCCACCCGCCTTGGCCTCCCAAAGTGCTGGGATTACAGGCGTGAGCCACTGCACCCAGCCTCTATTCACTCTTGATGTTGAACATTTTGTGGATGTGGACAAATGCACAATGACATATATCCACCACTATAGAATTATGCAGAGTATTTTCACTGCTTCAAAAATCCTCTATGCTCTGCATATGTATACTTCTCTCCCCTTAAGTCCAGGCAACAACTGATCTTTTTACGGTCGCCACAGTTTTGCCATTTCCAGAATGTCATATAGTTGGAATCATAGAGTAAGCAGCCTTTTCTGATTGGCTTATTACTTAGCAATATGCATTTATGTTTCCTTCATATCTTTTATGGCTTGATAGCTCATTTCTTTTTAGCTCACAGTTTATTCATCCATTCACCTGCTGAAGGATATCTTGGTTGCTCCCAAGTTTTGACAATTATGAATAAACCTACTAAACAGATTTTTGTGTGGATGTAAGTATTCAACTCTTTTGGGTAAATACCAAGGAAGATGATTGCTCTATTGAATGGTAAGAGTATATTTAGCTGTGTAAGAAACTGTAAAACTGTCTTCCAAAGTTGCTGTACGATTTTGTATTCTCACTAGCAATGAATGAGAGTTCCTGTTTCTCCACATCCTTGTTAGCATTTGGCATTGTCAGTGTTCTGGATTTTGGCCATTCTAATACATGTGTAGTGGTAAATTGTTGTTTCAATTTGCATTTCCCTGATGACATATGTGGAGCATCTTTTCATATGCTTATTTGCCATCTGTATATCTTCTTTGGTGAGGTGTCTGTTAAGGTCTTTTGCTCATTTTTAAATTGGATTGTTTGTTTTCTTACTGTTGAGTTTTAAGAATTCTTTGTCTATTTTGGATACCAGTCTTCTACCAGGCATGTTCTCGCACGTGTTTTCTCCCAGTCTGTGACTTGGCTTTTTACTCTCTTGTAGTGTCTTTTGCAGATCAGAAGTTTTTAATTTTAATGAAGTCCAGCGTATCAATTCTTTTTTTATGGATTGTACCTTCAGTGTTGTATCTAAAAAGTCATTGCCAAACCCAAGGTCATCTAGATTTTTTTCTATATTATTGTCTAGCAGTTTTATAGTTTTGCATTTTACATTTAGGTCTGTGATTTTTCTTTTCTTAAGAGATAGGGTCTTGCTGTGTTATCCAGGCTGACCTTGAACTCCTGGGTTCAAGGGATCCTCCCACCTCAGCCTCCTGAGCAGCTGGGACAACAGGCGGGTGCCATCCTACCTGGCAGGTCTATGATGCATTTTAGTTAACTTTTAATGTCTGTCCAGATTCTTCTTTTTATTTTTCATGTGGATGTCCAATTGTTCCAGCACCATTTGCTGTAGAGACTATTTTTGCTCCTTTGTCAAAGCTCAGTTGACTGTGTTTATGTGGGTCTACTTCTGGGCTTACTATTCTGTCCCATTGATCTACTTGTTTATTCTTTCACCAATATCACACTGTCTTGATTACTGCATAGCCTTTTAGTAAGTCTTGAAGTCAGGCATGTCAGTCTTCCAACTTCGTTTTCTCCTTCAATATTAAGCTGGATTTCCTGGGTCTTTTGCCTCACCATGTAAACTTTAGAATCAGTTTGTCAATATCTTTTTGTAAAAAAAAAAAAAAATTTTTTTTTGAGACAGGGTCTTGCTCTGCTTCCCAGGCTGGAGTGCAGTGGTGCGATCTTGGCTTACTGCAGCCTTGACTTCCCAAGCTCAGGTGATCCTCCCACTTCAGCCTCTCAAGTAGCTGGGACTACAGGTGCATGACACCACACCTAGCTAATTTTTTTTTTTTTTTTTGACAGGGTCTGGCTGTGTTGCTCAGGCTGGAGTGCAATGGCACAATCTTAGGTCACTCACTGCAATCTCTGCCTCTGGGGCTGAAACCATTGTCTCACCTCAGCCTCCTGAGTAGCTGGGACTACAGGTGCATGCCACTATGCCTGGCCAATTTTTGTATTTTTTTGTAGAGATGGGGTTTTGCCATGTTGCCCAGGCTGGTCTCAAACTCCTGACCTCAAGCAATCCACCCACCTTGGCCTCCCAAAGTGCTGGGATTACAGGCATAAGCCACCACTCCCGACCTAATTATTTAGTTATTTTTTGTAGAGACAAGTCTCACTATGTTGCCCAGGCTGGTTGGTCTTGAACTCCTGGGCTTAAGCAATCCTCCCACCTTGGCCTCCCAAAGTGCTGGGATTACAGGTGTGAGCCACCACTGTGCCCAGCCATCAATATCTATAAAATAGAACTTGCTGGGAGCTTGACTGGGGTTGCATTGAATCTATAGGCCAAACAGCAAAGAAGTGGCGTCCTGGTGATATTGAGTCTTTCTAGTAATGAACATGGAATTTCTCTTTATTTATTTAGTTCTTTGATTTATTTCATTAGAGTTATGTCATATTCCTTATATAGATCTTATACATAGTTTGTTAGATTTGTACCTAATTCATTTTGGGGGCTGCTAATATAAAAGGTATTGAGTTTTTCATTTCAAATTTCGCTTGTTCCTTGCTGGTATACAGGAATGGCATTGACTTTTGTATATTAACCTTACATCCTGCAACCTTGTTAAAATTGCTTCTTAGTTCCAGGAGGGTTGTTTTTGTTTTTGTTTGTTTGTTTTGGTTTTGTCTATTCTTTCAGATTTTCTGTATAAACAATCATGCCGTCTGTGAACAAAGACAGATTTATTTTTTCCTCCACAATCTGTATACTTTTTATTTTCTTCTCTTGCCTTGTAGTGTTATCTAGGACTTTCAGTACAATGTTGAAAAGGAGTGGTAAAATGGGCCACTTTTGCCTTGCTCCTGCTCCTAATGAGAAAGCTTCTAGTTTCTCACCATTAAGTATAATGTTAGCTTGATATTCTTTATAAAGTTGAAGAATTTCTCTCTATTGTTAGTTTACTGAGAGTAATTATTATGACTAGGTATATTGAATTTTGTCAAATGCTTTTTCTGCATCTATTGATATGTGATTTTTCTTCCTTAGCATGTTGATGTAGTTGATTACGTGAACTGGTTTTCAAATGTTGGACTAGCTTTAAATACCTAGAATAAATCCCACTTGATTGTGATGTATAATTTTTTTATACATTATTGAATTTGATTGATTTGTTAATATTTTGTTGAGTATTTTGTGTCTACAGTCATAATAGATACTGGCCTATAATTTCCTTTCCTATTTTTTTTTTTGTTGTTGTTTGTTTTTTTCAGACAGAGTCTCATTCTGTCACCCAGGCTGGAATGAAGTGGCGTGATCTCGGCTCCCTGCAACCTCCTCCTCCTGGGTTCAAGTGATTCTCATGCCTCGGCCTCCTAAGTAGCTGGGATTACAAATGTGTGTCACCACAACCAGCTAATTTTTATATTTTTGGTAGAGATGGGGTTTCCCCATGCTGGCCAGGCTGGTCTTGAACTCCTCACCTCAAGTGATCTGCCCACCTCGGCCTCCCAAAGTGCTGGGATTACAGGTGTGAGCCTCCGCACCCGACCAGTTTCTTTTCCTTATAATGTCTTTGTCTGGTTTTGTTATTATGGTAATGTTGGCCTCATAGGGTGAGTTAGAACGTATTCCCTCAGCTTCTAGCTTCTGAAAGAGATTATAAAGGATTGATATAATTTCTTCCTTAAGGCTGCACAGCAGCTCACTCCTGTAATCTCAGGACTTTGGGAAGCCAAGGTGGGCAGATCACCTGAGGTCAGGAGTTCAAGACCAGACTGGCCAACATGGTGAAACCTCATCTCTACTAAAAATACAAAAATTAGCCAGGTGTGGTGGCATGTGCCTGTAATCCCAGCTACTCAGGAGGCTGGGACAGGAGAATCACTTGAACTCAGGAGGCAGAGGTTGCAGTGAGCTGAGATCGAGCCACTGCACTCCAGCCTGGGCAACAGAGTGAGACTCTGTCTCAAAAAATAAAAATTTATCCCTTAAATGTTTGGTAGAGCCTATCATTCAACTTATCTGGGTCTGGTGTTTTCAATTTTGGACAGTTGTTAATTACTGATCCAGTTTAATATTATATATAATGAATATATACATGAATGTATATATTTATATATATGAATATATACATGAATGTATATATTTATATATATGAATATATATGAATATATAAATGAATGTATATATTTATATATATGAATATATATGAATGAATATATAATCTGAACATATATATATATATATATATATGTGCAGATTGCCTATTTCTTTTTGTGGAAATTTTGGCAGAAGTGTATTTTATTGAACTGGTCCATTTCATCTAGTTATCAGATTTGTGGGCATAGAGTTTTTCATAATATTCCTTTATATCCTTTTGCTATCTATGGGATCTGTAGTGATGATCCTTTTTTCATTATGATATTAGCAATTTGTGTCCTCTTTCTCTTTTTTTTCCCTGTGGTCAGCCTGGTTAGAGTCTTACCCATTTTATTTATCTTTCCAAAAACCAGCTTTTGGTTTCATTGATTTTTTTTCTGTTGACTTCTTATTTTCTTATATATTTTTTAATTTTTTGAGATGGAGCCTCACTCTGTTGCCTAGGTTGGAGTGCAGTGACACAATCTTGGCTCACTGCGACCTCCCCCTCCTGGGTTCAAGCGATTCTTCTGCCTCAGCCTCCCAAGTAGCTTAAGGGATTACTGGCACCCACCATCACACCTGGCTAATTTTTTAATTTTTTAGTAGAGGCAGGGTTTCACCATGTTGGCCAAGCTGGTCTTGAACTCCTGACCTCAGGTGATGCACCTGCTTTGGCCTCCCAAAGTGTTGGGATTACAGGTTTGAGCCACTGCACCTGGCTGACTTCCTATTTTCAATTTCTTTGACTTTGGCTGTAATTTTTTTTTTTTTTTTTTTTTTTTTTTGAGACGGAGTTTTGCTCTTGTTGCCCAGGCTGGAGTGCAATGGTGCAATCTTGGCTCACTGCAACCTCTGTCTCCCAGGTTCAAGCAATTCTCCTGCCTCAGCCTCCCAAGTAGCTGAGATGACAGGCATGCACCACCACGGCTGGCTAATTTTGTATTTTTTGTAGAGATGGGGTTTCACTATGTCAGTCAGGCTGGTCTCCAACTCCTGACCTTAGGTGATCCACTCACCTCAGCCTCCCAAAGTGGTGAGATTACAGGCCTGAGCTGCCGTGCCCAGCCTCAGCTATAATTTTTATTGTTTATTTCTCTCTGTTTACTTTAATTTAATTTGCTCTTCTTTTTCTAATTTCCTAAGGTGGAAGTTTAGATGGTTGATTTTTCTATTCCGTTTTTTTTTTCTATAAGACTAGTCAAGTGCAGTGGTGAGAAGGGGAGAAAGAGTAGAACAAGGAGTTTGATCTGTAACTGACTGTGAACAATCAATTGAGATAACTCACTACCTTCAGACCAGCCTAGATGATTGATTTTTTAACTTTCTTCTTTTCAAATGAATGCATTCAATGCTATAAATTTTCTTGTAAGTACTACTTTCACTGCATCTCATAAATATTAATGCTATGTTTTCACTTTTATTTAGTAAATTTCTTTTGAGATTTCTTCTTTGAGCCATGTGTTATGTAGAAGCAGTTAATCTCCACATATTTGAAGACTTTCTGGTTATTTTTTTGTTATTGATTTCTAGTTAAATTCCATTGTGGTCTGAGAAGAGACAGTATAAGGCAATATACATTTACAACTAATTAAAACCTACTTTTAAATAATACTATACCACTTCACCAGTGGTGTGAGTACCTTGTAATAAAATAATCCTAATTCTGGCTCATGCCTGTAATCCCAGCCCTTTGAGAGGCTGAGGCGGGTGGATCACCTGAGGTCAGGAGTTCAAGACAAGCCTGGCCAACATGGAGAACCCCATCTCTATTAAAAATACAAAAATCAGCCAGGTGTGGTGGCATGCACCTGTCATTCCAGCTACTGGGGAGGCTGAGGGAAGAGAATCACTTAAACCTGAGAGGTGGAGGTTGCAGCGAGCCAAGCCCATGCCACAGCACTCCAGCCTGGGTGGCAAAGTGAGACTCCGTCTCAAAAAGAAAAACCACAAAGTATCCTAATTCTTCCTTTCTGTCCCTTCTATCATTGCTGTCATTCGTTATACTTCTATATAAATACATATAAACATACACACACACGAGGTATACACAGAAATCTACATGATCAAATACAATTGTTGCTATTATTTTGAATGAACTGTTATCTGATAGAACAATCAAGAATAAGAAAAATAGAAGTTTTCAGCCAGGTGTGGTGGCTCACGCCTGTAATCTCAGCACTTTGGGAAGCTGAGGTGGGTGGATCATCTGAGGTCAGGCATTCGAGACCAACCTGGCCAACATCGTGAAACCCCGTCTCTACTAAATATACAAAAAAATTAGCCAGGCATGGTGGCGGGTGCCTATAGTCCCAGCTCTTCAGGAGGCTGAGGCAGGCGAATTCCTTGAACCCGGGAGGCCGAGGTTGCAGTGAGCCGAGATCATACCACTGCACTCCAGCCTGGCCAACAGAGTGAGACTCCATCTCAAAAAAAAAGGAAAAATAGAAGTTTTCATTTTGCTTTTGTTTATTCCTTGTTCAATGTACTACTTCCTTTCTTTACGTAGAGCTGATTTTCTGACCTATATTTTTTTCTTTGTCTCTAAACACCTTTTTTAGTATGGTGGCTAACACCTGTAATCCCAGTACTTTAGGAGGCTGAAGCAGACCAGATTGCTTGAGGCCAGGAGTTCGAGCCCAGCCTGGCCAACATGGTGAAACCCCTTCTGTAATAAAAATACAAAAATTAGCCAAGTGTGGTGGTGCATGCCTGCAATCCCAGCTACTTGGGAGGCTGAGATACAAGAATCACTTGCAACCGGGAAGCAGAAGTTGCAGTGAGCTGAGATCACACCAGTGCACTCCAGCCTGGGTGACAGAGCAAGAGACTCTGTCTCAAAAGAAAGAAAGAAGGAGAGAAAGAGAGACAGAGAGAGAGAGGGAGGGAGGGAGGCAGACAGGGAAAGACTATTTCTTGCGAGGCAGACCTACTGACAACAAATTACCCCAATTTTTCTTTGCCTGAGAAAGTCTTTTTCCTTCACTTTTAAAGGACAATTTTGCAGGATTCTACGTGTTGGTATTTTCCTCTCACTTTAAATATTTCACTCTACTTTCTTCTTGCTTGTGTGGGTTCAGAGTAGAAGTTGGATGTAATTCTTATCTTTGATCCCTTATAGATAGTTGTTTTTTCCCTCTGGCTTCTTTCAGAATTTTTTCCTTATCTTTTATTTTTTGTAGCTTGAAAAATGATATGCCTAGTATAGGCTTTTGGTGGATTTTTCTGTCTTTTTGTTTTCTGTTTGGGATTTATCCTGCTTGGTGTTCTCTAAGTTTCCTAGATCTGTGATTTGGTGTCTGACATTGATTTGGGGAAATTCTCAGTCATTATTGTTTCAAATATTTCTTCTGTTTCTTTTTTTCTTTCTAGTGTTCACAGTATGCGTATGTGACATCTTTTATAACTGTTCCACAGTTCTTGTATATGCTGTTCTGCTTTTTTCCAGTCTTTGTTCTGGTTAACTAGCTTCTCCTGAGAGCAAATCTTGTTAAGAAGAACAGAGTGCTCTGAGGAATTTCAAAATTGTTCCTTCTCCCCACCCCTGCAGGAAGCATGAAGGGGTTTTCTTTACTAATATTCTCTGATATACATTTACCGTGAGAACCTGGTTCTGCTCCTAGAGGTAACACTCACAAAAGTGTGGGGACCCCCCTCCCCTCCCCACGACTCTGGAGTTTTTAACTCTCAGAGTTTTCCACAATCAACCTCTGGCAAATAATCAATTACGGTTCAGGATTTCCTTCCCTGGCACTGGTTCCAGTGCAAGTTTTTGCCCCAGTATATTGTGATTCTCTGTATTCACCTACCTATTTGTCTCTCCAGTTGTGGGGGGCAACATTTTACCTTGTGACCTCCCTTTTTTTTTTTTTTAACAGATCTAAGAAGAGTTGTTGATGTTTCAGTTTGCTCAGCTTTTACCTACGCTGGGATATTTAAAAGAACATCCCCAACCTACAAAATGAATAAATCCAATTTCTTATACATAAAATAATCAGGCTGGGCACGGTGGCTCACATCTGTAATCCCAGCACTTTGGGAGGCTGAGGCAGGCAGATCACTTGAGGTCAGGAGTTCGAGACCATCCTGACCAACATGGTGAAACCTCGTCTCTACCAAAAATACAAACATTAGCTGAGCATGGGGGCACGTGCCTGTAATTCCAGCTACTTGGGAGGCTGAGGCAGGAGAATTGCTTGAACACGGGAGGCGAAGGTTGCAGTGAGCCGAGACTGCACAACAGCACTCCAGCCTGGGCGACAGAGTGAGACTCCATCTCAAAAAAAATAAAAAAAAAGAATTGATATAGCAAACTTCACTATTATTTTATTTCAAGCAATTGCCACAGCAGCTCTAACATTCAGGAACTACCACCCTAGTCAGTAAGCAGCCATCAATGCTGTGGCAGGACTCCCCACCGGCAAAAAATTACAACTTGCTTTTAAATTAAGATATGTACATTTTTAAAGACATAATGCTTTTGTACACTTAAAAGACTACAGTATAGTATAAGCACAACTTTTTTTTTTTTTTGAGACAGAGTTTCACTCTTGTTGCCCAGGCTGGAGTGCAATGGCGCGATCTTGGCTTACTGCAACCTCCGCCTCCTGGGATCAAGTGATTCTCCTGTCTCAGCCTTCCGAGCAGCTGGGATTACAAGCGCCCGCCACCATGCCCAGCTAATTTTTGTATTTTTAGTAGAGACGGGGTTTTGCCATGTTGGCCAGGCTGGTTTTGAACTCCTGACCTCAGGTAATCCACCCCCCGGGCTTCCCAAAGTGCTGGGATTACAGACGTGAGCCACTGCGCCTGGCCCAAAGCATAAGTTTTATATGCACTGGGAAACTAAAAAAAATGTGGACATAGTGAGACTCCGTCTCAAAAAAAAAAAGTGACTTTTTAAATTGTGATATTCATTTTATTGCAGTGGTCTGGAACCATATCCACAATATCTCTGTGGTATGCCTGTAATGGAAAAAGATATTCTATGCAAATAGTAACCAAAAGAGAGATGAAATGGCTATACTAATATAACCAAATAGAATTAAGGAAACGACTGCTACAGGAGATCAAAGGGGACATTACATAAAGATATAGGGTGAATTCACCAAGGCATAAAACAATGATAAACATGTGCACCAAATATTAGAGCTGCAAAATATTTGAAGGAAACATTGATAGAAGTGAAGGGAGAAACAGTTCTAAAATAATAGTTGGAGGTTTCAACACCACTTTCAATAATGGATAGAACAACCAGAGAGAATATTAATAAGAAAATAGAGGACTTGAACAAGTAATAAGCCAAGTAGAACAAATAAGTCACATTCAAAACACTCCACCCAACAACAGCGGAATAGAATTTTTTATCAAGTGTACATGGAACTTTCTCCAGGATACACAATGTGTAGACCACAAAGCAATTCTTAATGAATTTTAAAAGATTGAAGTCATACAAAATGTATTTTCAGATCACAATAGAATAAAGCTAGAAATCAATAACAGAAGGAAAGCTGGAAATGTAGAAATATATGAAAATTAAACAATACAATTTTAAACAAACAATAGGTCAAGGAAGAAATCACAAGGGAACTTATAAAATGCCAAGAAGCAAATGAAAATAAAAGCACAACATAGCAAAACTTACAGAATACAGTGAAAGCAGTGCTGAGAGAGAAATTTGTAGCTAAAACCTACACAGATTGAAAATGAAGAAAGATCTCAAATCAATAACTGCATTTTACACTTTAAGAAAAAGCAAATAAAACACAAATCTAGCAGAAGAAAGGAAATAATAAAGACCAGAACAAAGATAAAATCAAAAGTAGAAAAATAAGAGAAAATTAGCAAAACTGAAAGTTAGCTCTTCAAAAAGATCAATATAATTGACAAATGATTAGCTAAATTGATGAGGTAAAAAAAGAGAGAAGACTCAAATTACTAAAATCAGAAATAAAAGTATATACATTACTACCAATTTAAAGAAATAAAAGAGAATACTATGAACATTTGTATGTCAAGAAATTAAATAAGTGGACAAAATCCTCACATCTCTAGAAACACACAATCTACAAAGACTGAATCGTGAAGAAATAGAAAATCTGAGTAAACCTGTAACTAATAAGGAGATTGATTTGGTAATCCAAAATCTCCCAAACAAAGAAATGCCTGGACCACATTTCTTTACTGACTGATTCTACCAAATATTTTAAAGAGAATTAACACTGATCTTTCTCAAACAGTTCTAAAAATTTGAAGAGAATGGAGTACTTCCTAACTCACTCTATGAGGCCAGCATCAACCTAATACCAAAACCAGAAAACACACTACAAAAAAGGAATAGACAAGTATTCCTTATCAATATTGATGTCAAATCCTCAATAAAATAATAGCAAACTGGAATCAGTGGCATTTTAAAAAAGATTATATACCTTTACAAGTAAAATGTATTCCTAAAATACAAGAATGATTCAATATATGAAGATGAAATGAATACACATTAATAGACAAAAAAAAAAAAAAAACACATGGTCATCTCAATTGATGCAGAAAAAGCATGTGGCAAAATCCAATCCTCTTTTGTGATAAAACCATTTAACAAAGTAAGAATAGAAGGAAACTACCACAACATGATAAAAACCATTCCTATGATTTTAACGATGATGTCCCTTCCCAAATTCATGTTGAAACTTAATCCCCAGTGCAATTATAAGAGGTGTAGCTTTTTGAAGGTGACTAAATCACTAGGGCTCTGTCCACATAAATGAGACTGGCATCCTTACAAAAGGGCTGAAGTATGAAGGGAGCACTCTCTTGCCTTTCCACCTTCCAGGATGTGAGGATACAGCAACAGGATGCTATCTTGGAGAGAGCAGCCCTCACCAGACACCAGTGGTAGTGCCTTGATCTTGGACTTCCTAGCTCCAGAACTGTAAAAAATAAATCTCTATTCTTTATAAAGTACCCAGTCTAAAGTATTTGGTTATAGCAGCACAAATGGACTAAGACAGCCATATATGAAAAATCTATGACTAACATCATTGGAGAATGATTGAAAACTTTCCCCCTAAGATCAGCAATGAAACAAGGATACCTACTTTTGGCAACTTTTTTTTTTTTTTGAGACTTAAAAGTCAAACTCTGCTGTTGCCCAGGCTAGAGTGCAGTGGTGCAATCTTGGAACTGCAACCTCCGCTTCCCGTGTTCAAGTGATTCTCCTGCCTCAGCCTCCCAAGTAGCCGGGATCATAGGCTGCATCACCACTCCCAGCTAATTTTTGTATTATCAGTAGAGATGGGGTTTCACCATGTTGGCCAGGCTGGTCCCGAACTCCTGACCTCAAGTGATCGACCTGCCTTGGACTCCCAAAGTGCTGGGATTAGAGGCGTAAGCCACCATGCCCGGCCACACTCTTGCCATGTCTATTTAACATCGTATTGAAAGGTCTAGCCAGAGCAATTAGGCAAGGAAAATAAATGAGGCATCCAGCAGGGCTCAGTGGCTCATTCCTGTTATCCCAGCACTTTGCGAGGCTGAGGCAGGTGGATCACGAGGTCAGGAGTTTGAAACCAGCCTGGCCAAAACGGAGAAACCCCGTCTCTACTAAAAATAACAAAAATTAGTTGGGCATGGTGACGGGCACCTGTAATCCTAGCTACTCTGGAAGCTGAAGCAGGAGAATTGTTTGAACTCAGGAGGCAGAGGTTGCAGTGAGCCAAGATCACGCCATTGCACTCCAGCCTGGGCAACAGGGCAAGACCCCATTAAAAAAAAAAAATGAGGCATCCAATTGGAAAGGAAGAAATGAAATCATTTCTGTTTGAAGATTACTTGATCTTATATGTAGAAAACTCTAAAGATTGGTTTCATTCAAAGAAACTTTTAGAGCTGAACAATCCATTCAGGGCTGGGCACGGTGGCTCACACCTGTAATCCCAACACTCTGGGAGGCCGAGGCAGGAGAATCACTTGAGGTCAGGAGGTGGAGACCAGCCTGGGCAACATGGTGAAACCCTGTCTCTACTAAAAATACAAAAATTAGCCAAGCATGGTGGTGCATGCCTGTAATCCCAGCTACTCGGGAGGCTGATGCAGGAGAATCCCTTGAACCTGAGAGGCAGAGGTTGCAGTGAGCCGAGATCATGCCACTGCAGTCCAGCCTGGGTGACAGAGTGATACTCCATCTCAAAAAAAAAAAAAAAAAAAAGCCGGGCTCAGTGGCTCATGCTTGTAATACTAGCACTTTGGGAGGCCAAGGCGGGCGGATCACCTGAGGTCAGGAGTTCAAGACCAGCCTGGCCAATATGGCAAAAACCCATCTCTACTAAAAATACAAAAATTAGCCAGATATGGTGGCAGGCACCTGTAATCCCAGCTACTTGGAATGCTGAGACAGGAGAATCACTTGAACCCAGGAGGCAGAGGTTGCAGTGAGCCGAGATTTCGCCACTGCACTCCAGCCTGGGTGACAGAGTGAGACTCCGTCTCAAAAAAACAATTCTACTTACAACAGCATCAAAAATAATAGAATATTTAGAAATTACCACAGGAAGAAAAAGACTTTACATAGAAAACTATACAACGTTTCTGAAAGAAATTTGAACAGACATTATTAAATGTAAAGTCATCTCTAATTCATAGAGTGGAAGACTTAATATTGACAACATGACAATATCATCCAAAGCTATCTACATTCTGCATAATCTCCATCTCCATCAAAATCCAACATGATTGTTTTTCATAAAAAGAAAACCCATTATAAAATTGATAGGGAATATTAAGTGACCCTTAATTGCCAAAACAATCTTTTTTTTTTTTGAGATAGAGTCTCGCTCTGTCACCCAGGCTGGAGTGCAGTGGCGCAATCTTGGCTCACTGCAAGCTCTGCCTCCTGGGTTCAAGTGATTCTCATGCCTCAGCCTCCTGGGTAACTGGGACTACAGGCACGCACCACCATGCCCAGCTAATTTTTGCAGTTTTAGTAGAGACAGACCACGTTGGTCAGGCTGGTCTCGAACTCTTGACCTCAAGTGGTCCACCTGCCTCAGCCTCCCAAAGTGCTGGGATTACAGGAGTCAGCCATCACACCCAGCCTCCAAAACAATCTTAAAAAGAACAAAGTTGGAGGACTCATGCTTTTTTGTTGCAAAACTTACTACAAAGCTGTAGTAATCAAAACAGTGTGGTTCTGACCGGCAATAAGGACAGACATATAGGTCACTACAGGACAATAAAGTGTAGAAATAAACCTATACATGATTAGTTGATTTTCAACAAGGGTACTAAGATCATTCAATTAGGAAAGGACAGTCTTCAAATTTTCAGGGGGACAATTGTATATCTAAATGCAAAGGAATGAAGTTGGACCTTACCTTACAGAATACACACAAATTAACTCAAAGTGGATCAAAGACCTAAACAAAGAGTTAAAGTTACAAAACAGAAGAAAACACAGGGAAAAAGCCTCATGACATTCAATTTAACAATAATTTCTGGTAGAATTTGGCTGTGAATCTGTCTGGTCCTGGACTTTTTTTGGTTGGTAAGCTATTAATTATTGCCTCAATTTCAGAACCTGTTATTGGTTTGTTCAGGGATTCAACTTCTTCCTGAGGATGTATGTGTCGAGGAACTTCTCCATTTCTTCTAGATTTTCTGTTTATTTTCTTAGAGGTGTTTATAGTATTCTCTGATAGTAGTTTGTATTTCTGTGGGATCAGTGGTGGTATCCCCTTTATCATTTTTTAATGCGTCTATTTGATTCTTCTCTCTTTTCTTCTTTATTAGTCTTGCTAGTGGTCTATCAATTTTGTTGATCTTTTCAAAAAACCAGCTCCTGGATTCATTGACTTTTTGAAGGGTTTTTTGTGTCTCTATCTCCTTCAGTTCTGCTCTGATCTTAGTTATTTTTTGCCTTCTGCTAGCTTTTGAATGTGTTTGCTCTTGCTTCTCTAGTTCTTTTAATTGTGATGTTAGGGTGTCAATTTTAGATCTCTCCTGCTTTCTCTTCTGGGCATTTAGTGCTATAAATTTCCCTCTACACACTGCTTTAAATGTGTCCCAGAGATTCTGGTATGTTGTGTCTTTGTTCTCATTGGTTTCAAAGAACATCTTTATTTCACAGCCGAATTCTACCAGAGGTACAAAGAGGAGCTGGTTCCATTCCTTCTGAAACTATTCCAATCAGTAGAAAAAGAGGGAATCCTCCCTAATTCATTTTATGAGGCCAACATCATCCTGATACCAAAGCCTGGCAGAGACACAACAAAAAAAGAGAATTTTAGACCAATATCCCTGATGAACATCGATGCAAAAATCCTCAATAA
Source organism: Hylobates moloch (assembly GCF_009828535.3). NCBI lineage: Eukaryota > Metazoa > Chordata > Mammalia > Primates > Hylobatidae > Hylobates > Hylobates moloch. The sequence goes on along the minus strand of NW_026652296.1, from coordinate 43,115,227 downwards.
AATACTGGCAAACCGAATCCAGCAGCACATCAAAAAGCTTATCCACCATGTTCAAGTTGGCTTCATCCCTGGGATGCAAGGCTGGTTCAATATATGCAAACCAATAAATGTAATCCAGCATATAAACAGAACCAAAGACAAAAACCACATGATTATCTCAATAGATGCAGAAAAGGCCTTTGACAAAATTCAACAACCCTTCATGCTTAAAACTGTCAATAAACTAGGTATTGATGGGACTTACCTCAAAATAATAAGAGCTATTTATGACAAACCCACAGCCAATATCATACTGAATGGGCAAAAACTGGAAGCATTTCCTTTGAAAACTGGCACAAGACAGGGATGCCCTCTCTCACCACTCCTATTCAACATAGTGTTGGAAGTTCTGGCCAGGACAATCAGGCAGGAGAAGGAAATAAAAGGTATCAATTAGGAAAAGAGGAAGTCAAATTGTCCCTGTTTGCAGATGACATGATTGTATATTTAGAAAACCCCATTGTCTCAGCCCAAAATCTCCTTAAGCTGATAAGCAACTTCAACAAAGTCTCAGGATACAAAATCAATGTGCAAAAATCACAAGCATTCCTATACACCAATAACAGGCAAACAGAGAGCCAAATCATGAGTGAACTCCCATTCACAATTGCTTCAAAGAGAATAAAATACCAGGAATCCAACTTACAAGAGATGTGAAGGACCTCTTTAAGGAGAACTACAAACTACTGCTCAGTGAAATAAAAGAGGACACAAGCAAATGGAAGAACATTCCATGCTCATGGATAGGAAGAATCAATATTGCAAAAATGGCCATACTGCCCAAAGTAATTTATAGGTTCAATGCCATCCCCATCAAGCTACCAATGACTTTCTTCACAGAATTGGAAAAAACTACTTTAAAGTCCATATGGAACCAAAAAAGAGCCTGCATTGCCAAGTCAATCTTAAGCCAAAAGAACAAAGCTGGAGGCATCACACTACCTGACTTCAAACTATACTACAAGGCTACAATAACCAAAACAGCATGGTACTGGTATCAAAACAGAGATATAGACCAATGGAATGGAATAGAGCCCTCGGAAATAGTACCACACATCTACAACCATCTGATCTTTGACAAACCTGACAAAAACAAGAAATGGGGAAAAGTTTCCCTATTTAATAAATGGTGCTGGGAAAACTGGCTAGCCATACTTAGAAAGCTGAAACTGGATCCCTTCCTTACACCTTATGCAAAAGTTAATTCAAGATGGATTAAAGACTTAAATGTTAGACCTAAAACCATAAAAACCCTAGAAGAAAACCTAGGCAATACCATTCAGGACATAGGCATGGGCAAGGACTTCATGACTAAAACACCAAAAGCAATGGCAACAAAAGCCAAAATTGACAAATGGGATCGAATTAAACTAAAGAGCTTCTGCACAGCAAAAGAAACTACCATCAGAGTGAACAGGCAACCTACAGAATGGGAGAAAATTTTTACAATTTACCCATCTGACAAAGGGCTAATATCCAGAATCTACAAAGAACTTAAACAAATTTACAAGAAAAAAAATCAAACAACCTCATCAAAAAGTGGGCAAAGGATATGAACAGACACTTCTCAAAAGAAGACATTTATGCAGCCAACAGACACATGAAAAAATGCTCATCATCACTGGCCATCAGAGAAATGCAAATCAAAACCACAATGAGATACCATCTCACACCAGTTAGAATGGCAATCATTAAAAAGTCAGGAAACAACAGTGCTGGAGAGTATGTGGAGAAATAGAAACACTTTTACACTGTTGGTGGGACTGTAAACTAGTTCAACCATTGTGGAAGACAGCGTAGTGATTCCTCAAGGATCTAGAACTAGAAATACCATTTGACCCAGCCATCCCATTACTGGGCATATACCCAAAGGATTATAAATCATGCTGCTATGCTGCTATAAAGACATATGCACACGTATGTTTATAGTGGCACTATTCACAATAGCAAATACTTGGAACCAACCCAAATGTCCATCAATGACAGACTGGATTAAGAAAATGTGGCACATATACACCATGGAATACTATGCAGCCATGAAAAAGGATGAGTTCATGTCCTTTGTAGAGACATGGATGAAGCTAGAAACCATCATTCTGAGCAAACTATCACAAGGATGGAAAACCAAACACCACATGTTCTCTTGTAGGTGGGAATTGAACAATGAGAACACTTGGACACAGGGTGGGGAACATCACACACTGGGGCCTGTCGTGGGGTGGGGGGACTGGGGAGGGATGGCATTAGGAGATATACCTAACGTAAATGATGAGTTAAGGGGTGCGGCACACCAACATGGCACATGTATACATATGTAACAAACCTGCACGTTGTGCACATGTACCCTAGAACTTAAAGTAAAATAAAAAAAAACACAATAATTTCTTCAGTATGACGCCAAAAGCACAGACAATAAAAGGAAAAAACAAATAAATTGGACTTTATCAAAATTAAAACCTTTTGTATACATAAGGACTCTATCAGTAGAGTGAAAATGCAACCTATGGGATGGGAAAACATATTTGCAAGTCATATATTTGATAAGAGGTTAATATCCAGAATATATAAAGAATGCCTACAACTCAACAACAAAAAATCAAGCAATTCAATTTAAAAAACAAAAGGCCAGGTGCGGTGGCTCACACCTGTAATCCCAAGACTTTGGGAGGCCGAGGTGGGCAGATCACCTGAGGTCGGGAGTTTGAGACCAGGCTGACCAACATGGAGAAACCTGGTCTCTACTAAAAACACAAAATTAGCTGGGTGTGGTGGCACATGCCTGTAATCCCAGCTACTTGGGAGGCTGAGGCAGGAGAATCGCTTGAACCCCAGGAAACGGAGGTTGCAGTGAGCCAAGATTGTGCCATTGCACTCCAGCCTGGGCAACAAGAACAAAATTCCGCCTCAAAAAAAAAAAAAAAAAGCAAAAGACTCAAACATTCTCTAAATAAGATATATGAATGGCCAATAAGCAAATGAAAAGATGTTCAACATCCACTAATCATTAGGGAAATGCAAATAAAAACCTCAATGTGATACCATTTCACACTTGTTGGGATAACTACTTTTATACAAAAAAGAAGATGAAAGAAAAAGAAAATAGCGTTGGCAAGTGTATTAGTCCGTTCTTGCACTGCTATAAATAAATACCGGAGACAGGGTAATTTATGAAGAAAAGAGGTTTAATTGGCTCATAGTTCTGCAGGCTGTACAGGAAGCATAGCAGCATCTGCTTCTGGGGAGGCCTCAGGAAACTCACAATCATGACAGAAGGGGAAGGGGAAGCAAGCATGTCTTTCATGGCGGGAGCAGGAGGAAGAGAGGAAGTGGGGTGGTGCTACACACTTTTAAACAACCAGATCTCATAATAACTTACTCACTATACAGTACCAAGTGGGGATGGTGCTGAGCCATTCATGAGAACTCCACCCCAATAATCCAGTCACCTCCCACCAAGCCCCACCTCCAACACTGGAGATTACAATTAGACATGAGATTTGGGCAGGGACACAGACCTAAACCATATCAGCAAGGATATCTAGAAATTAAACCCTTGTGCCTTGCTGGTGGGAATGTAAAATGATACACCCTCTGTGGAAAACAGGATGGCAGTTCCTTAAAAAGTTAGACAGGGAATTTCCTTATGATCTAGCAATTCCACTCCCCAGTTTACATCCCAGTGAACCCATAGGGGAAAAAAAGTTGACAATATCATAAATTGAAAATGAGTTTTTGACTTTTTTTTTTTTTGAGACAGAGTCTCACTCTTTCGCCCAGGCTGGAGTGCAGTGGTGTTATCTCGGCTCACTGCAACCTCCGCCTCCCGGGTTCAAGCGATTCTCCTGCCTCAGGCTCCTAAGTAGCTGGAATTACAAGTGTGTGCCACCGTGCCTGGCTAATTTTTGTATTTTTAATAGAGACAGCGTTTCACCATGTTGGCCAGGCTGGTCTCAAACCCCTGACCTCAAGTGATCTGCCCGCCTCTGGCTCCCAAGGTTCTGGGATTGCAGGCATGAGCCACTGCGCCCGGAATTTGTTTTGTTTTTCTGAGACAGAGTCTTGTTCTGTCACCCAGGCTGGAGTGCAGTGGCACGATCTCGGCTCACTGCAACATCCACCTCCCAGATTCCAGGGATTCTCCTACCTCAGCCTCCCGGGTAGCTGAGATTACAGGCACGCTCCATCATGCCTGGCTAATTTTTGTATTTTTAATAGAGACAGGGTTTCACCATGTTGGCCAGGCTGGTCTCGAACTCCTGACCTCAGGTGATCTGCCTGCCTCAGCCTCCCAAAGTGTTAGAATTACAGGCATGAGCCACCGTGCCCCGCCAGAGTTTTTGACTTTTGATACTTCCAACTTATGATGGATTTATCTGGACACAACACCATCATAAGTTGAGAAGCATACTGAATGTCTATCACTTCCGCACCATTGTAAAGTGGAAAAATCATAAGTCAAGCCGTCATAACTCTGGAACTATCTGTATATCTGAAAAAATTGAAAGCAAGGATCAGAATCTGGCACACCAAGATTCACAGCAGCATTATTCACAATTGCCAAAAGGTAGAAACATCTCAAATGTCTATCAGCAGATGAATGGATGAACAAAATGTTGTATATACTTACAATGGAATATTATTAAGCCTTAAAGAGGAAGGAAGTTCTGATATGTGCTACAACATGAATGAACCTCAAAGGCATTATTGCTAAGTGAAATAAGTCACACACAAAAGGACAAATATTGCATAATTCCACTTATACCTAACATAGGCAAATTCATAGAAGCAGAAAGTAGAATAGCACTTACCAGGGGCTAGAGGGAGGGGAAATAGGGAGTTAGTTTTAATGGACACAGTTTCTGTTTGGATAGGTGAAAAAGTTATGGAGATGAATAGTGGTGCTGGTTGCACAACAGTGTGAGTGTACTTAATACCCCTGAGTTGTACACTTAAACATGGTTAACATAGTAAATTTTATGCTATGTGTATTTTACACAATTTTAAAAAGATAAACTATGAGTTAAAAGCATTGGGTAAATAAGTAGAATTTCAAAAAAGCATTTAAAAAATTATTTCCAAGTGTACTTTTCCAGAGTAGACTAGATACCATTGAAGTAAGAGAGACCCATCAATTAGAATAGAGATAGGAAGGCAAATGAAATTAAAATGACCAGAGTTTAAAAAGGATTAGACAGAAAGTAATAAATGTAACAGGCAGGCACAGGAGATCCAATAGGCACATAATTCATGTCCCTGAAGGAGAAATTTGAATAGAACAGAAAATGTATTTACAGATGTAATTTTAAAAATTTTCCAGAGTTAAAAGTATGAATCTAAAAATTGAATGGGTACTTCATGTCCAAGGAAAATAGACTCAAAAATATATTCTTGTAAAGTTATTGGACTTCAAAGATAAAGAAAGTATGCTTTAAGCAACTATGCAAAGTAATTAACTAAAAGGAGAAAATTAGACTGGCCTCCAAGTCGCCACAGCTATATTTGATATTTGAGGACAGATGGGTAAAGTCTATATAGTCTTCATGCAAAGAAAGTGTGACCCAAGAAATTTTTACTCAGCTGAACTGTACTTCAGGGACAAAGGCAACACAAACATGTTTTTTAATGTGCAAGAATTCAGGAAATATAGTTTCTACAACACTTTTTAAAAGATTCTAATAGAGGGTAAATGGAGAAAAGACACAGAAGGGACTGGTGATGACCATCAAATCCATTTAAAGATGCAACTAAGATGAAAACAAACATGGCAATTATGGTTAAAGAACAAAATGTAGGCCAGGCATGGTGGCTCACACCTGTAATCCCAGCACTTTGGGAGGCTGAGGCAGGTGGATCACATGAGGTCAGGAGTTCGAGACCAGCCTGGCCAACATGGAGAAAGCCCATCTCTACTAAAAATACAAAAATTAGCTGGGCATGGTGGCATGCCTGTAATCCCAGCTACTTGGGAGGCTGAGGCAGGAGAATCATTTGAACCTGGGAGATGGAGTTTGCGGTAAGTCGAGATTGAGCCACTGCACTCCAGCCTGGGTGACAGAGTGAGACCATGTCTCAAAAAAAAAAAAAAACGAGAAAAATATATATATTATAAACTCTGACAGTGAAGGAGTGATATAACCAACAAAAGTTGAATGAGAAAGAGCAGAAGATAGGAAATAGGTCAAGTATGCTGGTGATATAGTTTGGCTGTGTGTCCCCACCCAAATATCATGTTGAATTGTAGTCCCCAGTGTTGGAGGTGGAGCCTCGTGAGAGGTAATTTGATCATGGGGGTGGTTTCTAATGGTTTAGCACCACCCCCCACGTGCTGCCTCATAGTAGAGTTCTCACAAGATCTGGTTGTTTGAAAGTGTGTAACACCTCACCTTTCTCTCTCTCTCTGCTGCCAGCCATGTGAAGATGTACTTGCTTCTCCTTCACCTTCTGCCATGACTGTAAGTTTCCTGAGGCCTCCCCAACCAAGCTTCCTGTACAGCCTGTGGAACTGTAAGTCAGTTAAACCTCTTTTCTTTGTAAACTACCTAGGCTCAGGTAGTTCTTTTTTTTTTTTTTTTTTTTTTAATTTTTTTTGCACACAAAAACAATAAACATTTTCTAATAATACATACAAACAAAAAGATGCGTATCAAACATATTAGGAAGGTTGCACATGGGAAGTCGGGGAATAGAAATGGGGGGTGGGAGTTAAAATAAATGAGAGAGGGACTTTATATGGATCAGTGATAATAACTCAATCCTCTATTTGACAAAGAAGAGGGAGAAGGAAGAGGAAGAAAAACAAAGTGGGATAAAGGATCAGAAAGGGAGGAAAATAGAAAAAATTAGAGTATGACTCCAGGGTAGACCTGTTTTGTTGTCACTGAGTTGGTTGGTTAGTTTGTCTGTTGTATTTTTCATGTTTCGCCATGTTGGCCAGACTGGTCTCGAACTCCTAGCCCGAAGTGATCAACCCACCTCGCCCCCCAGAGTGCCGGGACCACAGGCGTGGGCCACCACGTCCAGCCCCCACATTGCTTCTGGCCTCCGTGGTAGACCTCCGAGACGGAGCGGCCGGGCAGAGGTGCTCCTCACTTCCCAGACGGGGTGGCCAGGCAGAGACGCTCCTCACTTCTTCCCAGATGATAGGTGGCTGGGCAGAGGCGCTCCTCACCTCCCAGACGATGGGCGGCCGGGTAGAGGCGCTCCTCACTTCCCAGACGGGGCGGTCGGGCAGAGGCGCTCCTCACTTCCCAGACGATGGGTGGCCGGGCAGAGGCGCTCCTCACTTCTTCCCGGACGGGGCGCCCGGGCAGAGGCGCTCCTCACTTCTTCCCGGACGGGGCGGCCGGGCAGAGGCGCTCCTCACTTCTTCCCGGACGGGGCGGCCGGGCAGAGGCGCTCCTCTCTTTTCCCGGACGGGCGGCCGGGCAGAGGCGCTCCTCACTTCTTCCCGGACGGGGCGGCCGGGCAGAGGCGCTCCTCACTTCCCAGATGGGGCGGCCGGGCAGAGGCGCTCCTCACTTCCCAGTCGATGGGTGGCCAGGCAGAAGCGCTCCTCACCTCCTAGACGATGGGTGGCCGGGCAGAGGCGCTCCTCACCTCCCAGACGATGGGTGGCCGGGCAGAAGTGCTCCTCACTTCCCAGATGGGGAGGCCGGGCAGAGGGGCAGCCGGGCAGAGACGCTCCCTACCTCCCAGACGGGGCGGCGGCCGGGCAGGGGCTGCAATCCCATCACCCTGGTAGGCCAAGGCAGGCGGCTGGGAGGCGGAGGCTGCCGCGAGCCCAGACCACGCCACCGCGCGAGCCCAGACCACGCCACCGCACTCCAGCCCAGGCAACACCGAGCACCGGGTGAGCGAGACTCCGTCTGTAGTCCTAGCACCCTGGGAGGCCGAGGCGGGCAGAGCGTTCGGGGTCAGGAGCTGGCGACTAGCGTGGCCAAGATGGCGAACGCGCGCCGGCAGGCAAAGGAGAAAAAACAGGCAGCGGTGGTGCGCGCCGGCAGTCCCAGGCAGTCCGCGGCGCGGGGCAGCAGCGAGACGAGGAGATTGCTGCCCGGGCCACAGAGGGAAAGAAAGAAAGAAAGAAAGAGAGAGAGAGAGAGGGAGGGAGAGAGGGAGGGAGGGAGGGAGGGAAGGAAGGAAGGAAGGAAGGAAGAAGGAAGGAAGGAAGGAAGGAAGGAAGGAAGGAAGGAAGGAAGGAAGCGGCTCAGGTAGTTCTTTATAGCAATGTCAGAACAAACTAATACAGCTGGTTTCCTGAATGTTTAGAGCTGGTGGCCAGAATATATTATTTAAAGCTGGTAGAGGCTGAGGCAGGAGAATGGCGTGAACTCGGGAGGCGGGGCTTGCAGTGAGCCGAGATTGAGCCACTGCACTCCAGCCCGGGCGACAGAGCGAGACTCCGTCTCAAAAAAAAAAAAAAAGCTGGTAAATCAAGCACAGAGGTCTAAATATTTTTAAAGGCATAAAGGTAAAGCTTAAAAACAATATAATCCCTAAGTTGGGTGGTATGAAGAAAGGATATATGCTGATTCCATCATGTTTATGGAAAGGAGTAAAAAAGGCCAGGCGCAGTGGCTCGCACATGTAATCCATGCTCTTTGGGAGGCTGAGGCAGGTGGATCACTTGAGGTGAGGAGTTCAAGACCAGCCTGGTCAACATGGTGAAACCGTGTCTCTGCTAAAAATACAAAAATTAGCCGGGCATGGTGGCATGCACCTGCACTCCCAGCTACTCGGGAGGTTGAGGTGAGATAATCACTTGAACCCAGGAGGCAGAAGTTGCAGTGAGCCAAGATCGTGCTACTGCACTCCAGCCTGGATGAGTGAGATCCTGTCGCAAAAAAGAAAGAAAAGAAAAGAAGGAAGGAAGGAAAGAAAAGAAAGGAAAGAAAGAAAGGAGTTAAAAAATACTCTCAGGAAGATCCTAGGAAAAAGTGCAAACCATGACAAGAGCATCTAACTGTATTGCAAACATATGAAATGGTATCACTGAAGGGGTGGAGGGCAAAGGTGCTGATTTGGTAACTTTGGAATAAATGAGATCTATAAAGCCAAAAGCAATAGGAACTGCAAAAAATCATGGTACTCTAGTAGGTAAAGTTGTTTCCCACAAAAAAATAAATGACATATAATTGTGAGGTAAGCAATCCTGAGACCGCTATACATGTACACTGGAATCAAACAATTGCATAAGTGGATGGCGGAAAATGGGAGCCTGAGTTCTCACTGATGGAGTAGGAATTTACCAATAAACAAAGGAGGTTAGAACAATCCATGTGGTAATGGACTAGTGTTGGAGACATCAGCAATATCTCACATTTTAGTCAATATAGATTCAGGTGATTACATATAGAAATATTTGCAGATATGTAACATATACAGATAAGTATACACACACATATTTATGTGCTTTGTCAGCTGAGAGTGCCCAAAAGAAACAAAGCTCCAGTAGCAATAAGCATGCCAGGACCTATATCTTGGATTCCAATATTATTCTACAATAAAAAGAACCTTGGCTTCTTGGAGAAATGGCGGATTCTGAGACTTGGGCAGGAAATATACAAGATTAGCTCGGAATATTGTGCAGTGTCAGAAAATAGACAAGTGTTAAACAAGGGAAACTCACATTGATGAGGGTCTGTCAGAGAAGCAGAGGAGCTGAAAGATCTCCCAATGGCCAAAGCTGAAGCCATCTGAGCAACAAAATAAAGTAATATTAGATTATAACCCAAAGTACAAAATACCACCAGTCCACACTGATATAAACAAATGATTGAATCAGTTACTAAATGGGAGAGAAGAGACAAACCTGTGCAGAATTTCAGATTAGTTATATAGATACTGCATTGAATTCATGGTGATTAATTCCAGTGCTAGAAGAAAAACTGGATGTTTTGCAGTTTCTGAGAAAATATCTATTTTCTTCAACATGTCACCTTCCTAAGACGTTTTTCAAGGGTAGTTTTAACTGTTTTTGATTTTTTCCTTATATGCTGATTTCAGAGCCTCAGCCTGAAGAAGGTGGGATTCATTGCCTTGTCTGCCTATAGAGCCCACTACAGGGCCATACACAAGGCAAGCCTTCTTGCTTGCATTTAAAATAGTCATAATGGTGCTTTACGTGGTGTCATGTGGTGTGATGTTTCTGTAATCATTTAGTGCTGAGACTGATAAATTTATCAGTCACTGGTGCCAGTTCAGCTGACACCCTCCACCTTCTTCCCAAACAAACCTCCTCCTCCCCACCTCCTCTTTCTCTCTCAGCCCCAGTGATTACAAGCTTCTGATCATTGCCTGAAGCCTCTGCTTTGACCTATTACATTCATGCCCACCATCAAGTCCAGTTTAAACCCGTGCCTCCTACTGATACCTCCTGCTAGGGTACTAGTGATTTACTATTCTTTAAGACAGAAGTGACCCGAAACCCAGCTCTCCCAGGATAGCTGCCAGGACCTGGCCATGATTCAAGCCCAAATAACATAAGCCAAATTACACACTCAGTGGGGAAGGCATTTTTTTCAAGTCCCCACCCTTGTGTAAGTGAAGATGGAACAAAGATTGTGTGACCACGTTGTTCAAACACAGGAAAATGACTGCATTCCCTCCCCTTAGTTTTCATTTGTTGATTCTTCTCCAAGCCCTGACTTCCAACCGTACTTCTTTTTTGATGCTGCCTCTTGCTTAGAGGATTCTGAAGGGAAGGACAGGGTAGTATGCTGTTCTAAAGAGTATGGTACTTTATCCTTAGGCATGGGGAGCCACTGAGAGGTTTTTAAGGTGGTCAGCTTCATATTTTTTGTCTTTGGAGGTAAGTTCACTCTGAAGGCCAGCCAATGGCAGGGCAAGGCACCCACTGTCCTCTCCAGGAAAGCAGTGGCCATTCTGGGCACATCTAAGTCAATCCAAAGCAGAGAGGGGCAGGAACTGATGTGATGTTAGGATGCCGAGACACTGAATATAGCCAGATACACAAGGTTCAGATGTTCTGGCCTTATAAGCAAATTGTATTAAATCAGCCATGCTTCCTAAGCTTCGTCCCACCTTGGTAAACATAAAAAATAAGGATATTTGTATAACTCACTGGGATCAACTTGAGTGAGCTTGGATAATTCTAAAAGGAGCTTCATGGATAATAATTATTTACATTTCCTTTATATGGTACTCTTATAAAAAAGAAAAAAAAACAAAAAAATAAATGACATATAATTATGAGAAGAAAAATAAAAGCAAATCTTGGGGTAGATTTAAATATCAACTTTGGGTAAAATTTCCTGATTACATTCTTCTTGGAGTCTCTTTTAAATTCAAGTTTTGTGTTAAAAATAGTTCCTGATCATTGTTCCTGCACATAGTTCTTGATCAAGATTTTTTTTTCTTTTTTTTTTTGAGATGGAGTCTCACTCTGTCACCCAGGCTGGAGTGCAGTGGTGCGATCTCGGCTCACTGCAACCTCCACCTCCTGGGCTCAAGTGATTCTCTTGCCTCAGTCTCCCAAGTAGCTGGGATTACAGGCATCCACCACCACACTTGGCTAATTTTTGTATTTTTAGTAGAGACGGAGTTTCACCATGTTGGCCAGGCTGGTCTTGAACCCCTGACCTCAAGTGATCCACCCTCCTTGGCTTCCCAAAGTGCTAGGATTAAAGGTGTGAGCCACCAAGTCCAGCTCATCAAAATGTTTTTAAATGATCATCTCTTTAATTTTTGATAGTTACTATGGAGAAAAAACTTTTTTTTTTTTTTTTTTTTTTTGTTGGAGTCTCACTCTGTCACTGAGGCTGGAGTGCAGTGGCTCACTGCAACCTCCGCCTCTCGGGTTCAAGTGATTCTCCTGCCTCAGCCTCCCAAGTAGCTGGGATTACAGGCATGCGCTGCCACATTTGGCGAATTTTTGCATTTTCAGTAGAGATGGGGTTTCACCATGTTGACCAGGCTCGTCTTGAACTCCTGACCTCAACTGATCCACCTGCCTTGGCCTCCCAAAGTGCCTGGATTACAGGTATGAACCACCGTTCCCAGCCAAAAAGCTATTTGATACAAGAAGTGATGATAAAAACGTAAAGCCATCGGCTATGAACCAATGGAAAAAAATAAAATAAAAAATCAAAAGGAAATAAAGACAATAAAAGAAACAAAAAAGAGCCATTTTTTTTCTGTTCCTATAGTTATGTAAGATTTTGTATAGAAATGTATCATGCATGTATGTGTGACCACACAGCCTTGGTGTGCCACTGGACCAATTTTCACAAACACCCGGTACCAGCACCCAGATCAAGAAACAGAATGGTACCAGCATCCCAGAAGCCCCATTCATGCCTCTCCCAGCAAATACTCCTTCTCTTCCAATAAGGTAACTACCATACTGACTTCTGTAAGTGGAATTTATATGAATAATTTGTTTCGCGCCTGGCTTCTTTCTTTCAATGTTATGTTTGTGAGATTCATCCACACATCACTTAGTGTGACAACAGTTCGCTCATTCTCAAGACTGCATAGGATTTTATTGTACGAAAATATCAGAATTTACTGTCCACACTCCTGCTGATGGACCTTTGGGTAGTTTCCAGTTTTTCTGTTGTGGTTGTGTGGCTGTGAACACTCTTCCGTATGTTTCTTTGTGCACATATGCATACGGTTCTGCTGGATATGCATATGGGGGTGAAGTTGCCAGGTCGTTGGGGTACAGATGATTCCAGCTGACGCTCCTACCAGGAGTGCAGAGCTGTTCCACATCTTTGCCAACACATGGTATTGTCAGTTAAAGCCATTAAAAAAACAAAAAACAGTGATTCATACATTTGTAGCAGCTGAAATAGTATTCAAAAGATCTGACGGCTCTTTTCTTCTATTCATAATGGCAATACAGTATTGACATTTTTTTCCTCCTGATAATGTAAGTGAATCCTGAATCTAAATAACTTAGTCACACCAAGTATTGTGAAACAATGAAGCTCTAATTCACAGCTTGGGCAAGCACTGTTAGAAGTGCTGCTGTCAGCTGGGATGTCACCAGAAGGCCCACTCAGCTGCAAACAGACATTTTCCAAATATTTAAAGACAAGGATTCTGCACCTCCCCGTCTTCTTCCCTTCCCACCCCTCAGGGCCACCGAGAGTGTCTGAGTCTTAGGACTCACAGGGGACCACTGGAGGTCACTGGGTGGAATGCTCCAGCACGCATGATTGCCACACAGCTGACTTTGGCAAAGCCATACTATTAACTAATCCTCTCAAATAGTACACCAATGAGGTAGAAGACATGTTATTATCTCAATAGTACAGAGGAGGCAACTGAGGCCCAGCAAAGTAAGAGACTGTCCCCAAGTCACGCAGCAAATGAGCTGCTGCATGAAGGCAGAGCCTTACTTCCCACCACTTTCTGCTGCAGAACTTTGCTCACAGAGGCCAGCTTCCAGTAACATGTTGCTCGAGGGTGACAGCGGCTCCTCTGCTCAAAGGGAGGAATGGAAAACTTGAAAAAGGATTTCAAAGCTCTTTGAAATCCTTTTTCAAGTTCAAATGTTCACAAAGGTGAACACTACTACCTGATAACATACCTGGCAGCTGCCTCTGTGGGTTTCTGTTTTATTTATCCCCCTGCCCTGTGTGTCTAGTCACGTCTCTTCCTTCTTCCCCTATCTCCTCATATTTTTCTAAGTAGCGAAAATATGGAATTGGAACATTCTAGATATATACACATTCCCCTTGTATTTATTGACTAAAGACATGTTACGTGTCTTAAACTTTTATTAAACCAAGTGAATTTAATCTTTTGAAAACAAACCTAAAAGCCAGTTAAGTTGTCCAGCTCTCTAACTTCCTAGCTGTGGACACATTACAAAACATGCTTCCACTTCCACACCTGTAAAATGGAGATAATAACAGCACCTACGTCATAGGGTCATCTCAAAGATGAAATAATTTGGTATAATAAACAGTTTAAAATGTGCCCTGCACCTCAGTGTGCTGTTTGCTAACATGAAGTGATGTTTTTACCCTGCCTGTGTGGGAGAGGGCCTCAATTTTGTCTTCTACCTTGGACTGGAAGTCTTACCTATACTTACCTCTGGGATTTTTTCAGGTGTCCCTGTCACCAGGAGTCATCAATGGCAAAGCAAGACTTTTTCATTTACTGGGCATTAGTGATGATTCAGCACAGAGAGGAAGTGAGGGAGGAGTTCAAGACAACCAGGACTCAGTTTCTGAAGGAGAGTTGCTGGAAGTTTCTGACAGAGAACTGAGTCTGGAATCTTCTCCACGGTTGGGGTAGGCCCACACCCACACTTAACTTTGGGAAACAGTTAATTGCTGTTTTAGTCAGTTTGGGCTGCTGTAACAAAAATACCATAGACTACATGGTTTAAACAACAACTTATTTCTCACGGTTTTGGAGGCTGGAAAGTTCAAGATCACAGTACTGGCATGATTGGGTTCTGGTGAGGGCCCTCTTCCTGGTTTGCAGACAACCATTTTCCAGCTGTGTCCTCACATGGTGGAGAGTGAGCACTAGCCTCTTTCTCTTATAAGGGCACTAATCCCATCACAAGGTCTCCACCTTCATGACCTCATCTAACCCTAATTACTTCCCAAACACCCCACCTCCTAATAGATTCCCTTGGGGGTTAGGGTTTCAACATAGGAATTTAAGGGGACACAAATGTAACATTTACTTCTTGTCAACTATCTCTCCTTTTTTGCTGTGATAATTTTGTATACCAGTCTCTTTTCCTTCCAGGCATTGACATGCTTGAGGGATGGCAGGAGGGGTACCTTGAATACATTGTTCTGACACATTCAAGATTTGTTGAAAGAATGAATGTAATCAACACCAGAAAAGAGGTGATCAGCAAATCTGAACTTTTCTTTTTGAAAATGTATTCATGGCCAGGAAGGTGGCTCACACCTATAATGTCAGCTCTTCGGGAGGCTGAGGCAGGTGGATCACTTGAGGCCAGGAGTTCTAGATCAGCCTAGCCAACATGGTGAAACCCCATCTCTACTAAAAATACAAAAATTAGCGCAGCCTGGTGGCTCAGGCCTGTAACCCCAACTACTCCAGAGGCTGAGACACAACAATCACTTGAATCTGGGAGGCAAAGGTTGCAGTGAGATCACACCACAGCACTCCAGCCTGGGTGACAGAGCGAGACCCTGTCTCAATTAAAAAGAAAAAAAGAAAAGAAAAGAAAAAAACAGTTGCTTCTCAGTTTGATGATATGCAGTCACTCTCACAAATCAGTAATTTATGCGACAATAATCATGGAACATATACTGCTTAGGTTTATAAATATTTAAACAGATAAACATACTTTTTTTTTTGTAAGACCTCCCTCAGTCCCCCAACCCACTTTTTTATTTGACACAGTTAATAATAAATGATTTCTTAAAAGTAGAATTTTTTTTTTTTGCTTCTGGTATCCTGAAAATAAAGAAAAGAGTACATTTCGAGAAAACAAGTTGAAAAATTAGTCACAATAAAATGAAAGGTGATTGATCTAATTCCCTGATGTACATTCTAAAGACATACAGCTCTGTTGAAGGCTCACTGATTTAAAGGGGAAAATATCTAGGATATACCACGAATAAAAAGAAGTCTAATATAATTTTTAAAGAGAAATATGCAAATACACCATGAATTGAATTTCTTCTCACTCCAAAGTTCATTACGGCAAGAACTCCATTTTCTAATTCAGTGATACATTCTCTCTAGGCTGCAAAAAATGCAGTGGACAAAATGACATTTGAAAAAGGTATCTTTAAAGATATCTTTAAGAGCAATGGTCCCCTTATGCCATTTATGCTCACATAAGAGACTGGAATAACAAAGCACTATGAACGGTGATGAATGTTGTAAAAGTCCCTGGTGAGGCTTAATCAATACTGCCTATAGCCGTGTCCACCGGAAGAAGCTGGTTCTCTGTGAATTCTAGTGGGAAAGAATGACTGAATGATGAACACGTCTTCACTGGCTGCTCTATCAGATACTTACAGTTTCTGGGAGGTCTTGCCTTTTTTACCCAAGGAAGAAGTGAAAATGCGTCTTGCACAATTGCTTAACTATTCCCAACGCAAGACTTCATTCTATCATTTATTTCCCTAGTAATGTGGGCAGAAGGAATCCTGTATTACTGGCCCAGAAACTTGGGTGTAAAAGTGATCACAAAGATTACATG
Organism: Hylobates moloch; assembly: GCF_009828535.3. Lineage (NCBI taxonomy): Eukaryota > Metazoa > Chordata > Mammalia > Primates > Hylobatidae > Hylobates > Hylobates moloch. The sequence goes on along the minus strand of NW_026652296.1, from coordinate 43,099,014 downwards.
GGGCCAGGAGCGGTGGCTCACGCCTGTAATCCTCTCAGGAGGCTGAGGCAGGAGAATCGCTTGAATCTGATAAGGTTGCAGTGAGCCGAGATCGCGCCACTGCACTCCAGCCTGGGCGATAGACAGAGACTCTGTATCAAAATAATAATAATAATAATAAAAATCCGAGCCTGACCAGTTGCCCCACAGCGTCAAGGTGAAACCAGGTGACCGCGACTACAGCGTTTAATAATGGGTCCTCAGACAAAAACTCCATGGATAGGAACCCCGCGCCTCTGAAGCTGCCCAACGAGGCGGTCTCCTGGTGGCGCCTGCCCTGCCAAAGGAGCAATGAGGGGCTGCGTTTAGGCGAAGCCGGTATTGGGCAAAGCTTCTGGATCAGTCAGAGGCTCAGAAGGGACGTCTGTGGGAGAGGGGTCAGTACGGTAGCCAGACCCCACCCGGGGTGAGGTTGGTACTGAACTGACTGAGGCATGGAACCCCTACCCTCCACCCTGGTAAGGTGCCGGGGCCAGTTTGGGCCGGGACTCCTAGAATTTGAATCGGGGGTGGTCTAACGCTGTCGCCTGCGGGGTGTGCAGGAGGCCCCTAGCGAAGCCAAGAGTTCGCAGAACCGGGGCGCCGCTCTATGCTCGGCTCTCGATTGCTCGCGCCTGGCAGCGGCGGGCGGAGCAGGCGACGGCTGGGGCTCTGCGCTCGAGGGGTCGAGCCTGGGCCGAACAGGCCGCGGTGCGCACTCTGCGGCGGCCTCTGCGCCTCGGGCGGGCGGGAGAGAGAGGCCGCGGCGGCCAGCGTGGGGATGTCGAGGAGCTCGAAGGTGGTGCTGGGCCTCTCGGTGCTGCTGACGGCGGCCACAGTGGCCGGCGTACATGTGAAGCAGCAGTGGGACCAGCAGGTCGGTGTCACGTGACCGTTTCTTCCGGGCCCGCGCGCGGCGGTGACCTGGGGCCTCTCGTGGTCTCTGCCCGTTCGGTTCCTCAGCTCCTCCTGGTGTCTTTCCCCCGCGGTGGCGCGGCCCTGTACCCCACGCGTTTGCGGCTGCGGCCGGCGGCCGCCCTACTGGGCTCCGGGCGCTGCAGCTCCCGGCGGGCGTGTGCAGCCCCCGGCGGGCGTGTGCAGCCCGCAGGTTCAGGACGACCCGGCTGCCAGGCTTAGCGCCTCCTTGGGAGCTCCGCGCTGAAGGGGCCTTGCTCCGCACAGGCACGGCACGCACGCTTTTGGGGTGCGCAGCGGCTCTGTTTTCAAGTCACAGCCGGCCCCCAGGGTGCGGACCTTTCCACATCTCACTTGGGCCGCTAGAAAATAGAAGGCGGGGAAGGAATTTCTTGGGGTGCATTCTGCAAGCTACCAGCCTCCCTCCTGGCCCAAGGTTGGGGTTAAAGCCTAATGTGTTTTAAGTGCTATTGATTTTATCCCATGGTAAGGGAGCCCCCCTCCCCATACTCACTCTCCATGCCTTTGACCAAGATAATTTGGTGAGATATTTGCACTTCTCGTTTAAATGAACAGTTTGCTATGGAAACTAGAATCTGGGAACGATAGAGATAACAGCTTCCAGATTTTCTTTTTGGTACTTTTATTTCAGGAAATATCCGTGACCTGCTGATCAGCAGTGACTATCTATTCTTTCCTCTCAGTTCATATTTTCTTTCTTATTCAAGTTGACAGACCTTTAATGGCTAATAACTGTGTGGAAGCTACCTCACTAAGCACCTTGGGAATACAAAGATAAGGAAACTCCGCTCTTCCAGAGTCTATCAGTGATTCACGACCGTGCTGAGAACAGGGAATTGGGTCGTTGGTGAATTTTCAGAAAACAACTTGGCAGTGATTGGGGTTGAACCTAGTTCACCAAGGGTGAAAATAATGGACTGGATGAATCAAGAGTAAACAGTCTTTTCTTGATTTGCCTACCCAGAGCTTTGGACTGTGCTATGTGCTTGATATACAGAGATGAAGTGGATGAGGTCTTTGTTCTTGGTGTTCACAGACTGTGGAAATTAGAAGAGAGGAAGCATGTGATGGTACAAGAATTTTGACAGGGGGATGAGATGACTTAACAATGAAAGGGCACAGGAGAGATCAGAGATTTGGGATTAAAATGTGGTCCTAAGGGGCTAGCTTTTGGAATACAGGCAGCAGACTCCCGCCTCTTAGAAGGAAAAGTAAAAGATGTTGATCCTGGGAAAACTTGAGATGGAGTAAAATTTAGTATGACAGATGTTGTTCTGACGTCAGTGAAGTGATGTTTGAAGGGTTTGGGTAGGGATGGATTAGAGCTTGGCTGTGGACCCTAGCTGAACATGAAATGTTCCCCGGAAAGTTTTTACAACGTGACTAAGGCTTGGTCCCCACCCCAAACCATTTAAACCAGAATCTCCTGGGGATGGGAACTTGGTTCAGCAAGTAACCCAGAGAATTTTAACACAGGGCTAAGCACCATTGTGTTACAGAGTGGAAAAGTGGTTATTTGGAAGTTAGAGATAAAGAAAAGGTTGACCAGAATAACGTGTGTGTGTGTGTTTCTTTTTTTTCCTTTTACGTCCGGTTCTTCATTAGGGGCTTACATTGTATTAATAGCAGTGGGAAAGACTAGGACAAATGATTAGCACAGTGGATGTGTCGGAAGGTTCAAGGAAGCAAGAAATTAAATAATGAATATTGTTTCCTGACCATCTACCACATACCAGGCAGTGTATTAAGCACTTTACGTATATCATCTGTAATCCTCACAGTAACCTAGCAAAAATTAAGCAGTGCTACATAAGGAGCCAGAGTTCTAGGTGTTAGGGTTGGAAGAATAAAGAGGTCTTTAGTGGTTAGTAAGGAAAGTGGTTAGAAAGGTAGTTCAGTAAGGGTCACAGGAAGGATGTGTGAGGCAATCAGCATAGACCTTGAAACCTAGAGGAAGATAGCAAATGATGGGATGGAGAGCCAGATCGTAAGCACACATGACATCTCTGAGAAGGAAGGGTAGGATCTGGGAGGCAGGTGTGGAAGGAATGATGCTGGTGAATGGTGTGGGCTTGGGAGGGTGGGTATCGGTGTGTCATGGTGTAAGAAGCACAGGACAGGAAGACCTGCGGTTGGGGGAGTGGAATAAGCACCTCTGTTTTTGTCTCAGTGGAGATCTTGCCAAGGGTGCATGGTTCAAGACAGTTGTGTTTCAGTTGAGTTATATCAATCCCGGGACTCCTTCAAATCCCTCATAATGAAGCTGTAGGCCTGGAGGAGGTCCAGCAAGTAGGTATTATATTAGGTGAGTTTTAAAAATAGGTAAAATAATTTGGAAAAAACCCCACAGACATACGCAAGCCCTGGGCCCCACTCCCATTAATTCTACTCTATATAGCCACTATTAAAAACTATTTATTGGCCAGGCACGGTAGCTCATGCCTGTAATCCCAGCAGGCATGAGGGATTGGAGGGCTGAGGCAGGCAGATCATTTGAGGTCAGGAGTTCGAGACCAGCCTGGCCAACGTGGTGAAACCCCATCTCTACTAAAAATACAAAAAAATTAGCCAGGCCTGGTGGCGCATACCTGTAATCTCAGCTACTGGGGAGGCTGAGGCACAAGAATCGCTTTAACTCAGAAGGTGGAGATTGCAGTGAGCCAAGATCATGCCATGGAGCCAAGATCTCCAGCCTAGGCGACAGAACGAGACTCCTTCTCAAAAAAAACAAAAAAAAACAAAAAATCCTATTTATTTATTTTGAGATGGGGGCTCATTCTGTCACCCAGGTGGGAGTGAAGTGGCACAATCTCAGCTCACTGCAGCCTGTGCCTCCCAGGCTCAGGTGATCCTATCACCTCAGCCTCCGGAGTAGCTGGGACCACAGGCACATGCCACCACTCCCTGCAATTTTTTTTTTTTTTTTTTTTTTTGTATTTTTGCTAGAGATGGGATTTTGCCATGTTGCCCAGGCTGGTCTAGAACTTCTGAGCTCAAGCAGTCTGCCTGCCTTGGCCTAAGATTACTGGAGTGCTGAGATTACAGGAGTGAGCCACCACGCCTGGCCTAAAACCTTTAGAGTATTTTGTGAGCAATAAACTATAAAAAGTTATTAGTAATGACTGAATTGATGTTTTTAAAAGTCTTGTCTTGGGTGCCAGGTCCATGTTCTGAAATGCTGTGGTTTTTTAGTGCTTACTAAGGTCACTACCATTGATGAGCATTTATTTTTTCCTCTGGTAGTAGCATTCTTCTTTTTCTTCTTTCTCTGTTATATAATTAATAATAATTCTGCATGATTTTTACATTTTTAACTTTACATGCTAGAAGCCAAGTTCAGAATTTAGTAATCTGCATTTTTTTCTCTTGATGTTTACTGTTCAGCTAGGATAACTGCTAACAGAAGAGTAGTTTAGACTGTTACTGTAGTAACTCGCCAAGTTTTTAAAGCATTACATATCAATTAAACTTTAAAAATTTAACATTGGCCGGGTGCAGTGGCTCACACCTGTAATCCAGCACTTTGGGAGGCCGAGGCAGGTGGATTACTTGAGATCAGGAGTTCGAGACCAGCTTGGATGACATGGTGAAACCCTGTCTCTACTAAAAATACAAAAATTAGCTGGGCATGGTGGTGCGCGCCTGTAGTCTCAGCTACTCGAGAGGCTGAGGCCAGAGAATCACTTGAACCCAGGAGGTGGAGGTTGCGGTGAGCTGAGGTCATGCTACTGCACTCCAGCCTGGGCAACACAGTGAGACTCTTGTCTCAAAAAATAAATTAAAAAAAAAATTTAACATAGTGCCAGTTTTTTTTTTTTTTCTGTTATTTCCCATTAAATTTTCTGTGCTAAACACTCAGGAATTTCTTAAAATATGATAAGAAATCATTTCAGTAATAACATTTAGCACACTACCAAATTTATTTGATCATTTATTACATTTTACATTTGTACAGAAAATTAAAATAGTAACTGGATATTTGGAATCCGAAAGTTTTAAGTGTATTTTGGTAACACTGTTATTTGGATTTGAATGGCACAAGGATGGAGACCACCTGTTCGGGATGTTACTGAAATCTGTTTCTTACGTTTTTAGAGGCTTCGTGACGGAGTTATCAGAGACATTGAGAGGCAAATTCGGAAAAAAGAAAACATTCGTCTTTTGGGAGAACAGATTATTTTGACTGAGCAACTCGAAGCAGAAAGAGAGAAGATGTTATTGGCAAAAGGATCTCAAAAATCATGACTTGAATGTGAAATATCTGTTGGACAGACAACACGAGTTTGTGTGTGTGTTGATGGAGAGTAGCTTAGTAGTATCTTCATCTTTTTTTTGGTCACTGTCCTTTTAAACTTGATCAAATAAAGGACAGTGGGTCATATATTGTAAATTACTGCTTTCAGCGTCCCTTATATCTGAATAAAGGAGTGTGGGCAGACACTCTTTGGAAGAGTCTCTGTCTGGGTGTTCCTGGTAGAAGCCCCATTAGGGTCACTGTCCAGAGCTTAGGGTTGTTACTGAGAAGCACTGCTGAGCTTGTGAGAAGGGAGAGAAGGAAGGGATGGATAGTAGCATCCACCTGAGTAGTCTGATCAGTCGGCATGATGACGAAGCCACGAGAACATCGACCTCAGAAGGACTGGAGGAAGGTGAAGTGGAGGGAGAGACGCTCCTGATTGTGGAATCCGAGGATCAGGCATCAGTGGACTTATCGCACGACCAGAGTGGGGATTCCCTCAACAGTGATGAAGGAGATGTGTCGTGGATAGAGGAGCAGCTGTCCTACTTCTGTGACAAGTGCCAAAAATGGATACCAGCCAGTAAGGAGCTTCTCAATTCCTTTGATTTGTCAATTCCTGTGTGAAGGTTTGTTTTTCCAACCTGTGAAAGAAACATGAATGTAAAAGAGATCTAAATAAAAGGATAATTATATTTATTCTCTAGTTCATCAGCTATAAATTTATATAAAACAGGCATGTTTGTACTAATGAAACTTACTGTCAACCTCTATCACATTGTTAAATTAACACTTTTGGTGGTAACTCAATAAAATTGAGAAAATTGGAAATCCTGTGTTACTTAAAGAATTAGCCATATTTTTCTAACAAGATCATAGAGATTTAGGGCCAAATTCCAGTCCCAGTGTTGAATTCATGTTCAAGTTTATAAAAATTACTTTGTTAATATTTAACTTACGTGGAGAACTCCTGCTGTTGTATACTGAAAAGAGGTTAGAATTAGCAGATTGAAGATGTTTTTTGCCGTTTTTCTAGGACCAGTCTTTTTTTCCATTTTCCTTTTTTTCTGCTGGCAAGAGATACCTCATACACACTCCCTGATTGCCTCAATCTTGAGATTTTCTTTTCTTTCTTTTTTTTTTTTTTTTTTTTTTGAGATGGAGTTTTGCTTTTGTTGCCCAGGCTACAGTGCAGTGGCATGATCTCGGCTCCTGGGTTCAAGCGATTCTCCTGCCTCAGCCTCCCAAGTAGCTGGGATTATAGCGTTTGCCAGCACACCTGGCTAATTTTTTTTTTTTGCAGACGGAGTTTTCCTCTTGTTGCCCAGGCTGGAGTGCAATGGCACGATCTTGGCTCACTGCAGCCTCCATCTCCCAGGTTCAAGTGATTCTCTGGCCTCGGGCTCCCGAGTAGCTGGGATTACAGGCATGTGCCCCCATGCCTGGCCAATTTTGTGTTTTTGGTAGAGATGAGGTTTCTCCATGTTGGTCAGGCTGGTCTCGAACTCCTGACCTCAGGTGATCCGCCCGCCTCAGCCTCCCAAAGTGCTGAGATTACACGCATGTGCCACTGTGCTTGGCCCTGATCTTGAGATTTTCAGTGGCCAGCTTCCTGGCACCTGAGGAGCGTGGCTTGCCAGCCATCATATGGTTCATACCGAAACAGGATTTTCCCATTAGGCAAGAGACTAGTAAAGACATAGGTACTTGAGGAATGCCTTTGTGTAATATAATTTGTAACCAAGTCAGAGAAATACATATATAATTGTGAAGAGGGTCATTTTCTGGCATGTGGAAATGGTTTTCTTAAAATGGGTTCAACTTCAAATTTAGTCACTGTTAACAAATTAATAGTAACATTTTCACAGGAAACGTAGAATTTACTAGTTAGCTGGTTTTTGCTTCTGAGCAGTCTCTGCTTATTAATTTCAGGTTCTGCCTGAATTCTCAGTGGCTTTCCCTTTGTCCTGTTGCCCTTTGTGGTCAGGACCCTGCTAACTGTAGCTTCTTTGATCCCCACACAACTTTGCAGTTAGGGTGAACTTACTCTTCACAATCAATTCTTATCCTTAGGGCTTTGCACAGTTTTTTTCCTCTGGAATGTGCATCTCCACAGCCTCCATTCTCCCTATATGCAAAGACACCCCTTTTCACCTGGCCAATTTCTAATCCTACGCCTCCCCCTAATATAGGTTGGGCTCCCCTTTTATTTACCCTCACACTGCCCTGTAGTACACATCACATTCCATTCCTTATGTGTCACAGAGCATCAGCATCACCTGAGGGACTAAGAAATGTAACTCCTAGGCTCTGCTTCAGAAATTGATTCATTTTATCTGGGCTAGAACCAAGCATATTTAGAAAACCAAGAACAACTTGGGTGATTCCAATGCACTGTGAGCGTGGAGAACCACTGTGCTGTTGTGATCACCTATTTTATATGCAGCCCTCAGGGAAGTGCAAACCTGTGACAGCAGGCACCATTATCTGTCTTGGACTTTGTATTCCCAGTTCCTAGCCCAGTGCCTGGTATGCAGCAGGAGCTCATATTTTTTGAAAGAATGTGTGAAGAGACCTGCCTCTGGGAGTCAGGAATGTGACAGTTGGGAAATCCATCAACAATACCTGCTTTTCCAGTACCTTTCTCCTAAAAGTTACTGGATCCTGCAGATCTTAGTGGGCGTATACTTGGTGTTAGAAGAATAGAAATCTTTCTTATTCCCTTCCTTTTCCCCATCTTGCAATTGTGGGTTGGCTGAAGAAAAGAAGACAACATGGGAAAGGAAAATCTGGGTGATAAACTGATTAAGCCTTTAGGTTACCGCTGCTCTAGATAAACCCATGATGTGACTTTTTGTTTTTCTCCTAGGTCAGCTGAGGGAACAGCTCAGTTACCTTAAGGGTGATAATTTTTTTAGGTTTACTTGTTCGGATTGCTCAGCAGATGGCAAGGAGCAGTATGAAAGGCTGAAGCTGACATGGCAGCAAGTGAGTAAAAAGCCCTTCCCCAAGTCCATGAGGGTGGTTCCCCCAGGAGTTTGTTGGAACGAATATCTAGAAACGTAGGGATGAGCTTTTGAGTTGTTTGGAGGGGCACTTTTTATTTCGCAATGAAATTAGATACCAAATATGTGGAGAAGGGAGTGAAAAATACTCGCTGTAATGCCAGCACTTTCGGAGGCCAAGGCAGGCAGATCACCTGAGGTCAGGACTTCGAGACCAGCCTGGCCAGCATGGTGAAACCCCATCTCTATTGAAAATACAAAAATTAGCTGGCTATGGTGGTGGGCCCCTGTAATCCCAGCTACCTGGGAGACTAAGGCAGGAGAATCGCTTGAACCTGGGAGGCGGAGGCTGCAGTGAGCCCACACCGCGCCACTGTACTCCTACTCCAGCTTGGGCGACAAAGTGTGACTCCTTTTCAAAAAAAAAAAAAAAAAAAGAAAAATATTCACTGCTGACTTGATGAATTGGGCTTGAGAGGCTTGAGAATCTCATGATTTCATTTATATGTGATACCAAGCTCTGATTATAATTGAAAATGAAATTCTCATTTTCCTGGCAGCCATTTTAAGAACAATAAAACTATTTTTTTAAAGTGGAAAGATGGCTATGTTGAAAATAGATTTGGAAGAAGGAAGGTGACTGATTGCAAAAACCGACATAACCCAGCTTTTCTGCATTTGAACTCGGAGATGTTTGAATTTTTGTTTGCTGAAATACTTGTTCATTTTTAACCGTCTCTAACACCAACACCCTAATCTAAGCCAGCTGTATCCTAAACAATAGCTTTTTACTGATCTCCAGGTTGTATTAAATTGTTTTGGTTTTGTTTCTATATCAATATGTTAATGTATAATATGAATAATAATAAGGCATCAGTGTATACTTTTTAGTTCAAAAACCAAATGAAGCCAGACATGGTGGCTCACATCTGTAATCCCAGCACTTTGGGAGGTGGAGGCGGCCAGATCGCCTGAGCTCAGGAGACAAGCCTGGGCAACATGATGAAACCCTGTCTCTATAAAAAACAGGCCAGGCGCAGTGGCTCATGCCTGTAATCCCAGCACTCTGGGAGGCTGAGGGAGGCAGATCACCTGAGGTTGGGAGTTCGAGACCAGCCTGGCCAACATGGAGAAACACCGTCTCTACTAAAAATACAAAATTAGCTGGGCGCGGTGGCGCATGCCTGTAATCCCAGCTACTTGGGAGGCTGAGGCAGGAGAATCACTTGAACCCAGGAGGCGGAGTTTGCAGTGAGCCGAGATTGCGCCACTGCACTACAGCCTGGGCAACAAGAGTGAAAGTCCATCTCAAAAAAAACCAAAAACCAAAACAAAACAATACAAAAATTAGCTAAGTGTGGTGGTGGTGCACTCTTGTGGTCCCAGCTTCTCAGGAGACTGAGGTGGGAGGGTTGCTTGAGCCTGTGAGGTTGAGGCTGCAATGAGCTGTGATCGAGCCACTGTACTCCAGCCTGGGTGGTGACAGAGTGAGACCCCATCTCAAAAAAAAAAAAAAAAATCATATATTACTTAGTTTTTATGTTCATTCATTCATTCAACAGATACTGAGTACCTATTATGAACTAGGTGCTGTTCTAGACCTGAGACTACTGTGGTGAACGAGACAGCTAAGGCCTCTGCCCCAAGACAGCTGACGTTCTATACTTAATTTTGATAATAAACAGATCAACAAGATAATTACCCACAGCACTTTTTACTTTGAAGGAAATAGAGTGATGAGAAAGATTTTAAATTACACCATTTTAGCCACTTACGGTTTTCCTTGTAAATTGTAGTTGCCTTAATAGCCTTCGTCTATTATCTTAATTATCAGTGCTTTATTAGGACATCTGATGAAGTCTGTCAGTGTTGAATTAGGAAGTCTTTTCTTTGACTTGCCTGAAAAAAATGTAAGTAGAAAATGAAGAGAAGTTTGTATTGAGGATAGAGCTTTATGAATATTATAATTGGGACATTTTTCTCAAGTGTACATGGGATACTGTGTGTAGGCAAGATCTTATTAATAGATTATTGTGATATGTGCACACAGGTAAATTTGTATTTGTCCTGCAGTGGTTTCTCAAAAGCTGTAAAATGGAAGAAGAGCAAATATATGTAATTTGTTATTTTCAAAAATGTGAGTTTTTCGTAGTGGTTCTTTTTAAAAGAAAAGCTGGCTTTTGCTTATTTTGCTCAGAATATGTAATATTGGCTCACTTTGCATATTTATTCTTTTTTTAAAAAAATTTTTAAATCTTTTTGAGGCACAGTCTCACTCTGTTGCTCACGCTGGAGTACGGTGGCATGATCTTGGCTCACTGCAACCTCCGCCTCCCAGGTTCAAGCAATCCTCCTGCCTCAGCCCCTCTAGTAGCTGGGATTACAGGCACGCGCCACCATGCCTGGCTAATTTTTTGTATTTTTAGTAGAGATGGGGTTTTGCCATGTTGGCCAGGCTGGTCTCGAACTCCTGACCTCAGGTGATCCACCCACCTCGGCCTCCCAAAGTGCTGGGATTACAGGCGTGAGCCACCGTGCCTGGCCACTTTGCATATTTAATTAGACTAACATAACTTGCAGATTAATTTTTCACTTCCAAAAGACGTATTGATGGTGGATACTAACCTGATAGGGTGAAGTGATAACTTAGGTTGCACATATCTGGTTCTTAGCAAACAACTGACCAGTATTTCTAGTTGCATCTGAAAAAGCCCATCTCTCATTGAAGACCTGAAAGAGAATCAGTTGGTCTTGAATAGACTCCATCGATGTAGCCACATTCTTAGTATATTGAAATGTGGGTTTTCTGTCTTTAAATCTTAAACTTTGAAAGATTTACCAAAGAAATATGTAGAAATGCTTGTAACACGAACAGCATTTTGTTTGTATTATAAAATACTTACAGTAAAGAGGTCTGATCTCCTGATTAAAAAGCCCCTTCCTGCCACACTCCCTTTCTGTGTCCTTTCCTCTTCCTTGGTGACTCCTGTGAATAGCAGTTCCATACATAGGAGAAACTTTATCAAACATTGGGAAGGATAGGGAAGTTTTTGCATTCTTTTCCTGGAGACTCATTCTTATGGCACAAGTAAAGATACCATGATCGATCTTTGCTCGTTATTTTTCTAGTGTTCTTCAGCATATACTGAGTACCTGCCAGCTCTGAGCTAGGCCCTGTGGATACATTGGTCCACAAGATCAGCTTCATTACTGATGAGCTTGGTCTGGTAACATGAGAGCGGAAAACTAAACTGGGGTTCATTTTTTTGTGGTTTTTTTTTTGAGATGGAGTTTCACTCTTGTTGCCCAGGCTGGAGTGCAATGGCGTGATCTCAGCTCACTGCAACCTCCGCCTCCCACGTTCAAATGATTCTCCTGCCTCAGCCTCCCGAGTAGCTGGAACTACAGGTGTGTGCCACCATGCCTGGCTAATTTTTGTATTTTTAGTAGAGACGGGGTTTCACCATGTTGGCCAGGCTGGTCTTGAACTCTGACCTCAGGTGATTCACCCACCTCAGCCTCCCAAAGTGCTGGGATTACAGGCGTGAGCCACCATGCCCGGCCTGGGATTCATTCTTTTAGATCATAAATTCCAGGAGAGAAGGAAAAACAGGTCCTTTATATATTAGTTTATAGTTTGCCCAGTAAAGATTAAGTGATAAGAGAAAAAGTTATTTTCAAGTAAATATGTAAACTTTAACTTTTTAGGGTCATAAAATGTCTCAATTATACAAAAAAGTCATAGAAATACTTTATCACTGAGATTATCAGCAAATACATAGTTCTGAGATACTCTTAGAGTGGGCAAAGCTTGTTCTATGATTTTCTTAAATTATTTATTGAGCAATAATTATTTTTTAAAATTGTGATGAAATATGCATAACATATAGTTTACCATTTTTTAGTGTACAGTTCAGTGGAATTAAGTACATTCACACTGCTGTGTAATCACCACCTCCATCTACCTCCAGAATTTATCTTTACAAAATGAAACTCCGTGCCCATTAAACACTAACTTCCCATAAATATTGATTGTTTAAAGGAAGATATTTGTTGGCTGATGTAGACCAGATGCAGATATAACTGGAAGACATTTTAAAAAATCTGTTCATGGGCCGGGCGCGGTGGCTCACGCTTGTAATCCCAGCACTTTGGGAGGCCGAGGCGGGCGGATCACGAGGTCAAGAGATTGAGACCACGGTGAAACCCTGTCTCTACTAAAAAATATAAAAAAAAAATTAGCCGGGCTTGGTGGCGGGCGCCTGTAGTCCCAGCTACTCGGAGAGGCTGAGGTAGGAGAATGGCGTGAACCCGGGAGGCGGAGCTTGCAGTGAGCCGAGATTGCGCCACTGCACTCCAGCCTGGGTGACAGAGCAAGACTCCGTCTCAAAAAAAAAAAAAAAAAAAAAAAAATCTGTTCATGGGGTTAATTGTTTTTAGACTGTCTGCAAGTATTGCAAGTTTAAGAATGGGGGAAATTGAAACTTGGTTAGTGAAGGGTCAGAATTACTGGGCCCCTTTGAGTGGTGTAGATATTGGTCTTTCCGTAAGACTGTTGGGGATTTAATGCTGTGAATACAGATGTTGGGGACATTAACTGCAATTTACTACACTCCTTACAGCCACAGGATGCTCTTTATAGAAATAAGGATTAGGCTGGGCGCAGTGGCTCACATCTGTAATCCCAGCACTTTTGGAGGCTGAGGCGGGCAGGTCACTTGAGGTCAGGAGTTTGAAACCCTGTCTCTACTGAAAATACAAAAATTAGCTGGGAGTGGTGGTGCGCATCTGAGGTCCCAGCTACTTGGGAGGCTGAGGCAGGAAAATTGCTTGAACCCAGGAATCGGAGGTTGCAGTGAGCCGAGATCACACCATCACATTCCAGCCTGGGTATCACAGTGGGACTCTTGTCTCAAAAAAACCAAACAAACAAACACAAAAAAACATCTATATGAGTATCTGAGTATAGATTCAAAGAAAAATGTCTGAAAGGATGGGATTATTTCCTGATGGTGGATTTCAAGTGATTTTTACTTCCTCCTTTGCTCTTTTCTGTATTACTGAATGCAGTAATACATTCTGTATTACTGTATTACTGAGTGTTTTATAATGAGCATGTGTTACTTATATTTCTGGAAAATACCTCCCCATTTGGGGCCATGAATTCCTCATCTGCAAAATAAGAGTAGACTAGATTAGGAGTTTGCATCCTGAGCTCTGGAGGTGTCTTGGAGCCCTCTGAGAATGGGCTGAGTGGCCAGGCCTTTCAGTTCCCTGTTTCTTTTCTAATGCTGATTTCATTTGAAGGAGGAGTTTGACAGGTAAAAACGGCTAAGTCACCGAGTAGATGGCATGTAGCATTATTTTTACTTCTGAAATTCTGAGTCTTGTTTTTGCCATCTAAGAGCTTAGAGAAGTATATACAAGGGTGATTTTCAAGATATTTGATAAAAGGTAGTGCCGTTGGTCAGAAAATGCTGGCTGGAGTAGGCACCTGGAGGCCTCCTGCTGGCCAGAAGGTAGCCCTTGATTTAGGACTACACTGTGTAGGGTGCGGGATCCTTGGGACAATGCCTGTTTATCAACTGATTCAGGGACAGCTTTGTTGTAGCCATCAGTTCAGCCACAATATTAGCCCTGCATGTGTGGCATCTAAGGATTAGATGCTTAGTTTCTGCACATAATTAAGTGGATTAGTGATATCTTGAAAGTAAAAAAGGAAGTAAATTCTACCCTGGGAATATTCCAAGATACCGTCCTTCCTTTGTTCCCTCTGTTCCCCACCATTCCTACTCAGAATATAAAACAGAAGAAACTTTTCCCCCCTCAAGATTAACATCCCTAACTGTGCTGTTCTCCCACCTCTTGTTTCAATTGTGTTTCAGGTCGTCATGTTGGCAATGTACAACTTGTCTCTGGAAGGAAGTGGACGTCAAGGTTATTTCAGGTGGAAAGAAGATATCTGTGCTTTTATTGAGAAACATTGGACTTTTTTACTAGGGAATAGGTAATGTGTTTTTAAAAAATCTTATACTTGAAGGAATATGTAAAGAATGAAGTATACAAGATTTGAGACAGCCTAATGTAGACTTGTTAGAGATTTATTTTAATTTTTTTGAGTGCAGTGGCATGACCATAGCTCACTGCATCCTCAACTTCCTGGGCTCAAGTAGTCCTCCTGCATCAGCCTCCTGAGTAGCTGGGATTACAGGTGTGCACCAACATGCCTGGCTTATTTATTTATTTATTTTTTGGAGGCAGAGTCTTGCTCTATCCCCTAGGCTGGAGTGCAGTGGCGTGATCTCGGCACACTGCAACCTCCACCTCCCGGGTTCAAGCGATTCTCCTGCCTTAGCCTCCTGAGTAGCTGGGATTACAGGCACCTGCCACCATGCCCAGCTAATTTTTGTGTTTTTAGCAGAGACAGGGTTTCACCATGTTGGCCAGGCTGGTCTTGAACTCCTGACCACAAGTGATGCATCTGCCTCAGCCTCCCAAAGTGCTGGGATTACAGACGTGAGCCACTGCGCCTGGCCTTATTTTTTTATTTTTTTGTAGAGACTGGGGTCTCGTGTTGTCTCAGGCTGGTCTCAAACTCCTAGGCTCAAACAGCTCTCCTGCCTCAGCCTTCCAAAGTGCTGGGATTATGGGTGTGAGCCACCGTTCCTTACCTTGTTAGAGATTTAGAGTGTTTACTTGTGGCAATTACAAAAATTTTTGAATTCCAGAGAATGTTTTTACTTTTTTAAGATTAAAAAAAAAACTTGACCGAAAAAAAAAACTTGGCCAGGCGCAGTGGCTCACGCCTGTAATCCCAGCACTTTGGGAGGCCAAGGCGGGTGGATCACCTGAGTTCAGGAGTTCAAGACCAGCCTCGCCAACATGGTGAAACCCCATCTCTACTAAAATACAAAAATTAGCTGGGCATGGTGGCAGGCAACTATAATCCCAGCTACTCAGGAGGCTGAGGCAGGAGAATTGCTTGAACCCAGGAGGTGGAGGTTGCAGTGAGTCAAGATTGCGCCATTGCACTCCAGCCTGGGCAACAGAGGGAGACTCTGTCTCAAAAAAAAACCAAACAAAAAAAAGATGTTTATTTCAACTGAACATGATGTTTTTTGAAGAAATTCTTAGAATGTTAAAAAATAAGAGTTGTATTACATGAGACTGTTCAAGAGTTGGATAAGTCAATATTTCACTTGAGGAGATAGGGTTATTATATTCTTTTAAGCTGTGTGTGGTGGGGCATGCCTGTTGTCCCAGCTACTCAGGAGACCAAGGTTGGAGGATCACTTGAGCCCAGGAGTTTGAGGCCAGCCTGGACAGTATAGTGAGACCCCCATCTCTTAGAAAACACCAACCAGGCCGGGCCTGGTAGCTCAGGCCTGTAATCCCAGCATTTTGGGAGGCCGAGGCGGGCGGATCACCTGAGGTCAGGAATTCGAGACCAGCCTGGCCAACATGGTGAAACCCCATCTCTACTAAAAATACAGAAATTAGCTGGGCTTGGTGGCGGGTGCCCATAATCCCAGCTACTCGGGAGGCTGAAGCAGGAGAATCGCTTGAACCTGGGAGGCGGAGGTTACAGTGAGCTGAGATGGTGCCACTTCACTCCAGCCTGGGTGACTGAGCAAGACTCCATCTCAAACAACCAACCAACCAAAAAAAAAAAAAAAACCGAACAGAGCAGTGCCTTCTAGGAGGACAAGAGAGGAAAAATAATGGCAGTTACTGACTGCATCTATTTAGGTTGCCCTTAGTTAATAGTTTTGTATTACTAGTATTTGTTTTTAACTCTGTAAAGTAGACACTCTTTTATATTTTTAACTGTTTTTCATAGTGCTTAGCAAAGTCTGGGCACATCTGCATATGGCTTGTTCATTGGTCACTGTGTTTATCATTGCGCTTTGAGTTTGCTGCTGTGTGCTCTCCCCAGTGGCTGCTTTGGTTCATTAGACTCAGGGATGCCGATGCACAGACCTTGCGACCATATATTTTCACTAAATGTCCACGTGGATCTGTCAAGACTTTTATTGCTCTTGGGTACTTGTGAGTTTGCTACCACATTGGTGAATTTTTGTTTGAGATTCTGATTGTTAGTTGCTGTCCGAAGTCCTGTGTGAGATTCATGAATCTTACATAATGAGGTTAGTTTAGACATGACAAAGTCTTTGATCACTTCAAGTCAGGGCAGGGAGTTCATGTCTTTCCTCACTTGGGGTTCACTGCAGCCTCTGTTTCTTCAGACGCTGAGGAATCACAGCTTTGCTCGTATTACTGAGAGTGCGGGAGGGCAGTCAGAAGGAGGGTGACCGGCAGGCTGCTGTGAGAAAATGGAATAGACTCCCTACATTTTTGCAAAAGGGGTTATTTTAGTTCTTGAGCTATTTATTGGTGCTAAGAAAAGAATCGACACTATAACTCGTTCTTTCTCATAAGGAAAAGAAATCTGTTGTTTAGTTTAATGATTTAGCACTATTTATGGACCTTAATGTACCCCATTTATAAGGGATAAGAAAGGGAAAAAACTGATAAAATTGGATCTTGGAATGTTTTCATGATCTTTGAGTGCTGTTCTATTTAGTGGGTTATTTCCTGGAAGAAATTAGATTTAGATTGCCTGTTTTTAAGAATATTGCTGGATTTTAACAGAAGTTGTTTAATTGCTTCATTTGTTCATTTCTAGAGCATGTTCTGAGAGGAATCAGCTGAGCCTTATTTCTTTTTAACATACCAATGAAAGGCATTAATTACTCTCCAGTTTCTGTGTAGTTTATTTAGTGTGTTGGTCATATTGGTATATTACTGGAATTATTATTTATTTGATCTTCTTATTTAAATCAAGTCACTTAATTTTAAAAAGAAACAACATCACCATAGTAAGTGGGGAAACCTATATAAATTGTCATAAATAGAATGTAACAATAAAAATAAAACAATGCTATTAAATTGTAGCTGGATCCCATGGCATATAATGGCAAGCCATGACTTTCTTTTCCAGTCAAAAAGGGAGGCTGCTACAAGTGTTGTTAACGAGAATGTAAAGCAGTAAACTTTCTCTTGATCTAACCAGAAGAAGCAAAAGAGAATTAGAAATCACTCTATGATTCTTGCCACCCGGTTTCATGCTACAGTGCTGCTCTTCACTTTGCGAACTCCACTTGAAACATCAGTGACTGGAGAAGTCCCCTGAAACCACTACCCCTGGGTAGTTACCACTTGCTCAGACATTTCTGTGTGTGAATGTTAACAAGATTACCATACCCCAGAGAAGCTGTCTGTAAAGAGCATTTATATTTAAGGTACACTTTTTTCATAGCTACTAAAGATTTTCATTCTGCTATCCATAGGACGTACATTATTGATTTACTTACTTACTTATTTTTTTGAGACAGAGTCCTGCTCTGTCGTCCAGGCTGGAGTGCAGCGGCGCGATCTCAGCTCACTGCAACCTCCGCCTCCCAGGTTCAAGCAATTCTCCCGTCTCAGCCTGCGGAGTAGCTGGGACTACAGGCACACCCCACCATGCACGACTAATTTTTGTATTTTTAGTAGGGACAGGGTATCACCTTATTGGTCAGGCTGGTCTTGAACTCCTGACCTCAGGTGATCCACCCGCCTGGCCTCCCAAAATGCCGAGATTATAGGCGTGAACCACTGCACCTGGCCAGGACATACTTTAAATTCTTAAAAATGGTAACCATTTCTCATTTGTCACAAGATCTAAGAGAATACTATACAGTGTAATGAAGTTCTGAATTTTCTTTCAGATGTTTACAGGTTTTTCTTTTATGCCTTTAATATGTTATTAAAGTTTAAATGTAGAAAGGTGGTTTTTTTTTAGTGCTAACCTAAATAATTTTATGTACCATTGTAGAAACAAGTTAAAAAGTATATGAAAACTTAGTTATTACTGAATAATTGCCTAGTATTTGTTCATTTAATCTGCTTTTACAGTCCTGACCTTGAATTCTTCCAGAAGGTATAGTTTCAATTAGTGAAGAATAGCTTGAATATTTTCTTCTATTACCATATTTTACTGACTTTAAGATACATAATTTTGCAAATTTTGACATCTCTGACAGCTAGATGCATCTTATAGTTAATGATATGTCAATTTAATTGGTAGTTAGCTCTTATTTGTACATAAAATAGTGTATCTTAAAGTTAATGGATCTTCGAATTGATGAAATATGATAGTACACATTCGTAGTATCTACACTTCAATCAACTTTACAAGGAGGTTTCTGGGAAGGTGGCAGATAGGAAGCATTTGCCTTCCTGCCTGGACAGCAGTTGCACTGGCAGAATCTGACTGATGGAACTATTTTGGAACTCCGGAGTCTAATAAAGGCTTGTGGTTTCCAAGGGAAGGCATAGACAGTAGATTGCGGTTAATACTGGTCAATTTTAGTTCTTAATGCAGTAGCAGCTACCCATCCCCCTTCTCCAGCCACTAGGAAGAAAGCTGTGTGTGTGTTCTGGAGTGGCTTACACACAGCTTGTAGCATCCAGGGTGGGCAAAAATAAGCCTGTTTTCAAAATACTGGGTATTTGTGCTCTGATCACTGATTGTTGCTTCTAATCATAGAGGTGAAAAGAGATGGCAGCCATTGTTGTTATAGCTCCCCCCATTGCAAAAATGGGTAAAGGAATTTAATAGACATTTCTTCAAAGATATTAAAATGGCCAATAAGCACATCAAAAGATGCTCAACATCACTAATCATTAGGGAAATAAAAATCAAATCTATAACACGATACCACCTCACACCTCTTAGGATGACAATTATCAAAGAAACAAAACAACAACTGTGGGCAAGAATGTGGAGAAATGAGAACCCTTTTGCAGTGTTGGTGGGAATGTAAAATTGTGCAATCATTGCGGAAAATGGTGTGGTGTTTCCTCAAATAGTTAAAAATATAATGATCATATGATCTGGCAATTTCACTTCTGGGTATATACTCAAAAGGATTGAAAGCAGGGTCTCAGAGATACTTGTATATCCATGTTTTTAGCAGCATTATTCACAATAACTGAGATGTGGAAGCAACTGAAGTGTCCATCAGTAGATAAATGGATAAGCAAAATGTGGCATATACATGCAGTGGGTATCATTCAATCTTAAAAAGGAAGGACATTCTGGTACATGCTGCAGTGTAGATGAACCTTGAGGACATTATGCTGTGTGAAACAAACCAATCACAAGAAAACAAATACTGTGTGGTTCTACTTATCTGAGATACTTAGGGTAGTGAAAATCACAGATACCGAACGTAGAACGGTGGTTGTCAGCACTTGGCGGGGAGGTGGAATTGGGAGTTGTTTAACGGATATAGAGCTTCAGTTTTGCCCGTGAAAAGTGTTCTGAAGGTGGATGGTGGTGGTGATTGTACCATATAAATGTACTTAATACCACTGAACTCTAGTCTTAAAAATTGTTAAGATAGTAAATGTTATGTATATTTTACCACAATAATAGTTTTGGGGGAAAACTATTGAGGCCATTCATAAATACTGTGTTTGTATATGTCCTGACAACAAATTTATTCCATTTCATACAAATATCTCATAATCTGTTGTGCTGTGATTTAGCTGGCTATATTAGTTTGCTAATGATGCTGTAACACAAACTGGATGGCTTAAACAACAGAAATGTATTCTAGTTCTAGAGGCTGGAAATCTGAAATCCAGGTGTTGATAGGGTTGGTTGCTTTTGAAGGCTGTGAGGGGGAGAGTATTCCATGCCTCTCCCCTAGCTTCTGTTAGCCACAGGCCTTCCTTGGCTTGTAGATGATGTTCTCCCTGTGTCTTCATGCATCTTCCCTCTCTACACGTCTGTCTCTGTGTCCAAGTTTCCCCTTTGTGTAAGGACACCAGTCATATTGGATTAGTGTTCAACTTAATGACCTCATGATCACTGTTTGCACATAAGGTCACATTCACAAGTACTGGAACTTCAACATCTTTTGGGAGGACACGATGAAATCTGTAACACTGGCCGATAATTTTATAAACATTTATGTTATTTCCAGTTTTTCTGTGTTTAAGTTATCCTTGTAGGGCATATTCTTGTATATCTATCCTTTGTGTTTTTGTGATTAGGAGTAGATTTGTGAAGTCAGAGGATACACACAATTTTGCTGTACATTATGAAAGTAACCTCCAGAAAGTATATGCCCGTTTATAGTCCCACTGCCAATGTACAAGTACGCACTCGTTTTCCACACACTAAATAACACATTGGTTTTTAAAATCTTTTGAGTCTTTGTCAGTCTTTTTTACTGTTTTTGTTCGTTTGAGATAGGGTTTCACCCTGTCACCCAGGCTAGAGTGCAGTAGCACAATCATGGCTTACTGCAGCCTCGACCTCCCAGGCACCAGTGATCCTCCCACCTCAGCCTCCCAAGTAGCTGGGACCACAGGCACGTGCCATCACACCCAGCTAATTTTTTATTTTTATTTTTTTGTAAAAATGAGGCCTCACTATGTTGCCCAGACTTCTGTTTATTGCAGTAAAAACAGTGAAAATTTACCATCTTAACCAGTTCTAAGTGTACAGTTCAGTGGTGTTAAGTATGTTCACATATTTGAATATAGATTCACAGATGGCCAGAACTCTTCTCAACTTGCAGATCTGAAACTCTATCCCTGTTAAATAACTCTCCATTCTCCCCTCCCCACAGCTCTAGGCAGTCACCATTCTACTTTCTGTGTCTATGAATTTGACTACTCTAAACACTTCATATATGTAGAGCCATACAGTATTTGTCTTTTTGGAACTGGCTTATTTCACTTAGCATAATGTCCTCAAGTGTTATCCACATTGCAGTATATGATAGGATTTCCTTTATTTTTAAGACTGAATAATATTCTATTGTATGTGTTTATGCTACATTTTGTATTAGAGAGGGTTTGGAAAGATTAGAAAAAGATAAGAATGTAGGAGAGGTACTTTGGGACCAAAAGCTTGGGGGTTTCATTCTCTCCATCTCAGATAGTGCTTTTTTTGAGGCCCAGTTTCATTCTTGTCGCCCAGGCTGGAGTGCAATGGCGCAGTCTTGGCTCACCGCAACCTCCGCCTCTCGGGTTCAAAGATTCTCCTGCCTCACCCTCCCGAGTAGCTAGGATTACAGGCATGTGCCACCACACCCAGCTAATTTTGTATTTTTAGTAGAGACGGGGTTTCACCATGTCAGCCAAGCTGGTCTCAAACTCCTGACCTCAGGTGATCCACCGCCTCGGCCTCCCAAAGTGCTGGGATTACAGGCGTGAGCCACTGCACCCAGCCTCAGAGTGCTTATGCCTACTATAGCTTAGCTTATTTGTTTTATTTTCTGAGTTTTCTATTAATATTACATCTCTGTTCCTCAGAATGCTTTTCCTTTGCCTTCCCAGCAATACCTTCCAACTGTTAGACTGGTCTTCTTGTGAAAGACTGTCTTTTAGGATTTCCGGCAATTGATTTATGTTTTCAAGGTGGAAATAGAACAGTCGCCTTAAAGAATTTTCAATAGGGAACCCGGATAGTTGACATTTTGCATGTTTTGTTATTTTGTTGTGCAGTAGGTGCTCTCTGTGTTTGTGGAGTATATCACATAGTTTTGTTACCACTCTAGTGCATCAAGGCAGATAGGATCAGATTGAGAGATGTGTGCGACTCCTCAGGTAAAATGAGCTATTTACTGGAGCCAGTTATTAATTCTATCACAAAATGCCCAGCCTGGCAGTTACGCTTTTTGTATGCTTTATTCTTGGGAGCTGTGCTTAATTCACATAACAAAGCAACTTAATTAAAATTAGCCTGTAGAATTCCATAATCGTGATGATTGTGATGAGAAGTATTTTACGTGCTTTGTTTGAATTATTTCATTTAATCCTCACAGCAACCCTGTGAGGTAAGTTCTATAATCCTGATTTTACAGATGAACAAACCGAGGCTACTAGAAGTTGGTAGCGCCAGGGTTTGAAGCAGGCGGACTCCAGAGCCTCTCTCCTGCCTCTCGTGCTCTGCTCCTTCAGTAGCCGGAGGTGCCATTGCATGTTGCAGGCCAGGAGTCACAGTATACACAGACTGTCTTTTCTATATAATGAGCAAATTGAAGTGCCAATCATTTTTAAATTCTTGGACTCTTTAGGAAAAAGACGTCTACCTGGTGGAGCACCGTGGCAGGCTGCCTCAGCGTGGGAAGTCCCATGTACTTCCGTTCAGGTGCTCAGGAATTTGGAGAGCCGGGATGGTGGAAACTTGTTCATAACAAGCCCCCAACGATGAAACCTGAAGGAGAGAAGTTGTCTGCCTCTACTTTGAAAATAAAAGGTACTGTTGTGAGAACAGTACAAAAGATGCTAGTCAGACCAGAGCCAAAGTGGTGTGAGTCCAGGAGATGCTCCTGCTTCCACTGGGCATGGCTCTCAGGCCTCTTTGAAGCTACTCTGTTTAACACTTCTGTGATGACACTTGTGTGTGTGCTAGAGATAAATGCCACGTAAAAACATTTTATCACTTCCTAATCAAGCTATCAGTTTTACAGATTTCCCAGGATATCTGAAAGGTTCAATGTTTTCCATCTGGTTTTTGTTTTTAAACTTCTCACAAAGGTGAAGAGATGTTTTAAAATTCCCATAATAAATAACATGATGAATTCCCATGTACCTTCCACCTCACTTTGACATTAACTCCTGACAGTCTCATTTTATCTAAATCCTCAGTACTTTTCCCCAACCTTCCCCATTCTTACAATTGGATTATTTAGAAACAAATTGCAGGAATCAACATTTCATTCCTAAGTATCTTAGTATGTATCTCTAAGAGATCAGGATTCTTTCCTTTTTGCAGCCTGACCATAATGCCATTTTCATATTTAAAAAGATGTTAACAGTGACTTCTTACTATCACATATTGATCTGGTTTTATAATCTAAAAAGCTTTTAATGAGCTTTTAAATTTTTATATTTATTTGTTTGCTTGTTTGTTTGTTTATTTATTTGAGGTACAGTCTCGCTTTGTTGCCCAGGCTGGAGTGCAGTGGTGCAATCTTGGCTCACTGCAACCTCTGCCTCCTAGGTTCAAATGATTCTCATGCCTCAGCCTCCCAAATAACATGCCACCATGCCCAGCTAGTATTTTTGTATTTTTATTAGAGACGGGGTTTTGCCATGTTGGCCAGGCTGGTCTCGAACTCCTGACCTCAGGCGATCCATCTGCCTTGGCCTCACAAAGTGCTGGGATTATAGGGTGAGCCACCAGACCAGGCTGATGAGCTTTTAAAATTTTTAAAATATAATTGGGAAGAAAATCAAATAGTACTTAAGGGTGTAAAGTATGAAAGTTCCCCCTCCTGCCTATTGCCTGCAATTTCACTTCCCAGAGTAACCACTGTTGTCTTTTGTGAATACTTTCAGAAATGATCTCTGCAGATTTAAGCATTTTCCTACTTTTTTAAAAAAGTAAAATGGACTCGTACTATTACGAGTTTTCCATTTTTGCCACACTTACCAGTATGTCTTGGACATCTTTCCATGACAGTACATGTAGATTTACCCTATTTTATTTCATTACATCCATTATGTAATTATGTGATAATTTGTTAAACCATTCTCCTGTTGATGGACATTTTGGTTGTTTCTACCTTTTTGTTGTTATTTATTTATTTTTTAATTAAAACATTTAAAAAAAGTAATAGAGATAGGGTCTCACTGTGTTTCCTGGGCTGGTCTTGAACTGTTGGGCTCAAGTGATCCTCCAGCCTCTGCCTCGAAAAGTGCTGGGATTACAGGCGTGAGCCATCATGCCTGACCTTTTGTTACTTTAAACAGTGCTACAATTCTACAAATTTGTGTACATGTGAAAATGTGATAAATTCCTGGAGTTTCTACATCAAAAGGCATATTCATTCAAAATTTTAGTCAGGATTGCCAAATTATCCTCCAAGAAACTGTAATAAGGCCAGGCATGGTCGCTCATGCCTATAATCCCAGTACTTTGGGAAGCCGAGGCAGGTGGATCGTCTGAGGTCAGGAGTTCGAGACCAGCCCGGCCAACGTGATGAAACCCCATCTGTACAAAAATACAAAAATCAGCCGGGCGTGATGGCGCATGCCTGTAATCCCAGCTTCTCAGGAGGCTGAGGCAGGAGAATTGCTTGAACCCGGGAGGCGGAGGTTGCAGTGAGCCGAGATCACACCACTACATTCCAGCCTGGGTGACAGAGCAAGACCCTGTCTCGAAAAAAAAAAAAAAGTGCCCATTGAAATGCCCATGAAAATGCCCATTTCCCCATACATTTACTGAGCTTTATCAAACTTTTTTTGGCTCACTGCAGCCACCACCTCCCAGGCTCAAAATCCGCCCACCTCATCCTCCCAAAGTGCTGGGATTAAGAGGCGTGCACCACCACGCCTGCCTAAACTTTTAATGTTTGCCAGTTCCAGTAGGTGAAAGATAGTATTTATTTGTTTAAATTTGCAGTATAACTTATTTTTTCTCAAGAGATATCTAAGTCTTTTTTAGTTTAGGGCATTCATTGAACATTTCTCTTTATTGAACATGATATTATTCATAATAATAAATTAGCAAAAGAAACTAAAGTTGAGTAGTTATTTTAAAATGTAGATATGGGTTGAGCAGTCCAAATCTGAAAATCCAAAATCAAAAACACTCCAAAATCTGAAACTTTTTGAGCACCAACATAACGCTCAAAGGAAATGCTCGTTTGCAGCATTTCAGATTTTGGATCTCTGGGTTTGGGATACTCAGCCAATAAGTATAATGCAAATATTCCAAAAGCCGAAAACATCTGAAATCCAAAACATGCTTGTGCCCAAGCATTTCAGATGAGGGATACTCAGCCTGTATTTATTCTTTCTTAGCAGCCTCAAAACCAACTTTAGATCCCATCATTACTGTTGAGGGACTTAGAAAACGAGCAAGTCGGAATCCTGTGGAATCTGCCATGGAATTAAAAGAGAAAAGGTCTCGAACTCAGGAAGCAAAAGACATTAGAAGAGCCCAGAAGGAGGCCGCTGGCTTTCTTGACAGGAGCACATCTTCTACCCCTGTAAAATTCATAAGCCGAGGCCGCAGGCCAGATGTGATTCTGGAAAAAGGCGAAGTGATTGACTTTTCCTCCTTGAGCTCCTCTGACCGCACCCCGCTGACAAGCCCATCTCCTTCTCCTTCTCTGGATTTCTCTGCCCCTGGGACACCTGCCTCTCATTCTGCCACACCTAGCTTGCTTTCAGAAGCAGATCTGATTCCAGATGTGATGCCCCCACAAGCCTTGTTTCATGGTAAGACTTTGTTTGCTTTGCTCTTTTATTTTTATGGGCCATGGTATAAATGTACAAGTTTTCACCCCGTGGGCTGTGTGCTCTGCATTTCTTCCTTCCTATGTCTTGATGACACTGTTTTGTACTCTGCACAGATGATGATGAGATGGAAGGCGATGGAGTCATAGACCCAGGGATGGAGTACGTCCCACCCCCTCCTGGGTCAGTAGCTTCTGGGCCAGTGATTGGGGGCAGAAAGAAGGTCAGAGGCCCTGAACAGATAAAGCAGGAGGTAGAGAGTGAGGAGGAAAAACCCGACAGGATGGATATTGACAGTGAAGACACAGATTCAAACACGTCTTTGCAAACAAGGGCTAGAGAAAAGAGGAAGCCTCAGCTGGAGAAGGACACAAAGCTGAAAGAGCCCAAGTATACTCCCGTGAGCATCTACGAGGAAAAGCTGCTGCTCAAGAGGCTGGAAGCTTGTCCCGGTGCTGTTGCCATGACTCCGGAAGCTCGGAGACTGAAACGCAAACTGATTGTCAGACAAGCGAAAAGGGATAGGGGATTACCACTTTTTGACTTGGATCAAGTTGTTAATGCTGCTCTTCTGTTAGTTGATGGGATTTATGGAGCCAAAGAAGGAGGAGTTTCCAGACTTCCAGCTGGACAAGCCACATACAGAACTACCTGTCAGGACTTCAGAATCCTTGACCGATACCAGGTGAGTGCAAGCACTTGCTGTAAAGCCAGTGGGAGGCAGGAGTGAAGGTGGGGCAGGCAGCACCAGGCATTAGACATGGTTATGCTGTGACCTTTTAAATCCTGAGTCATTTGGGAAGAGAAAAGTAAAGTGCAAGGGAAAAAAATACAAAAATCCCTGGGCTTTATTTTTCAGAATTGTTCATTATAAGTACACCTGAATACATCTGAGTTTTTCTTTTCCTTTGGGCATTCAAACATAACCTATAAGTTTTCTTCATCCGTCCCTCTCTCTCTCTCTCTCTCTGAGGATAGCTATACATGGTTTGTGTCATAGCTTTGACAAATTGGTTGAGGCCATGACAGTGTCTCGGACACTGTGCTGCACAGGATCTGAAGGTGTGTAGACATCTGCATAGGACAAAATGAAGAAATAGCAGCCAAGGGATCAGTGTGGTATCAGCGTGGTATCAGTGTTGCTCAAAGGATGTCGGTGGAACTCAAATTTTGTGGATGCTTCTGGGAACAATTAATTCCACTTAGAACTACCTGCATATACTCTCCCACTGGGAGGAACAAGAGGCCTTATTTCCCTATATCTTTGCTAGCACTTCACACTAACCAGCCTTTAAGTTTTGCTAATTGGCTGGCTGTAAAGTGAAATCTTGTTTTTTATTTACATTTCTTTGGTTACAGGTGAGGTTAAATTTCCTGGTTGTTTCTTTGTGAATTGCCTGTTTGGAGTCTGCATGTTTTTCTCTCTTCTTCTCTGGAAGCTAGTGGGATCTGCTCTTCATTGCTGGTGTTCTGGTATTATTCAGTGATGTGCCATATGTAGGGCTTATGTCTTTCCTTGTGCTGGACATGTGGTGTGTGGGCCCTTTCAATTTGAAACTTTCTTTCCTGAGTATGGAAAAGTCTTGATTTCCTATCTTCTATTTTTTCTGTTCTCTCATTTTAGAACTCCCCGTTATTTGGATATTGGACCCTGTAGATAAAAAGTTGGCAAACTTTGTCTGTAAAGAAATAGCTATTTCTGCCAGATAGTAATTATTTTAGGCTTTGCCGGCCACAAAATCTCATTCGGAACTCCTCAACTCTGCTGTTGTGATTGGAGAGCCATAGTGAATGAGTGTGGCTGTGTTCCAGTAAAACTTTATCTACTGAAATGGGCAGTGGGCTGGATTTAGCCTGGGGGCTATAGTTTACCAAGATCCCTACTCCAGATAGATCCTCTTTTCTTTTTTCTCCTAATTCCCATCTTTCCTGGGAAGCACAGTATTAACTGGCCTGCATACCAGGAGCCAAGTCTGGAGGGCCCAGGAGCCCATCGTTTAGGAGGTAAACTGACTCTCCCTGTCTTCGGTACAGTACTCCCACCCTTGGCTTCCTGTGTCCAGAATCTCCCTCTTGAGCCTCTCCAGTCTTCTGCCTGTGAAGGGAAAGATCATTTCCTAGATGTGGGCAATATAATTACTATAGGGGTATAATTGGAGGCTTTAACCTCTTAAAGAGCCTCTCAATCCCTAGTCATACCCCCCAGGCTCTAAGCCTGATGCCTTAGGTGACTGCACTTCCCTGAGGCTGTGTTTTGTAAATCACGCTGCTTAGCTTCACCACTGGCTTAGGTATTGGCTTTCTTTGGTCTGTTAAGTCATTTGCTGCTTGTTCATATGCTTTTGTTAGTCATCTATTCACTTTTTTTTTTTTTTTTTTTGAGACATGGTCTGTCTCTGTCACGCAGGTTGGCATGTAGTGGCACAACCACAGCTCATTGCAGCCCGAACTCTCAGGCTCAAGCAATTCTCCCACCTCAGCTTCCCAAGTAGCTGGTACTGTAGGCACACACTACCACACTCGGCTAATTTTTTTTTTTTTTTGAATTTTTATTTTTAGTAGAGACAGGGTCTTACTATCTTGCCCAGACTGGTCTCGAACTCCTGGGCTCAAGTGATCGCCTCAGCCTCCCAAAGTGCTGGGATTACAGGCATGAGCCCCTGCACCTGGCCAATATTCACCTGTTCTTTGTTCTTATTCTTGTGGGCCTGTCTGTTTAGTGCCTATACTTAATTTTTCAAATTGTAAGATGTGTCATACAGATAGAAGGCAGCATAGAAATATGGTATAGTTTAGATATTAATAAAATAAATGCCCATGTATTCATCTCCTGGATAAAGAGTATTGTAAACACCTTAGAAGTCTCTTGTATACTTTCTGTTCCCCCAGAGGAAGCCACTTTGACTTATAGTGTTAATTATTCATTTGCTTTTTAAATGTATATGTCTCTAAACGATATACTTTCAGTTTAAAAAAATACTGAGTAGCAAGCATAAATCTAGCTGTGTAAGGAAACTGCCACTATTAGATGAGGTTTCCTGGAGAAGATAAGCTAAATAGTTATTCTGGGTCATTGTTGTGGACTGAATTATGTCCCCCTAAAGCATATGTTGAAGTCCCAACCCTGGCACCTATGAATGCAACCTTATCTGGAAATAGGCCCTTTACAGATAATAATTAGCCAGGACCACCAAGGATTGTCGGCAGCACCAGGAGCTAAGAGAAGGGCACAGAAGAAATTCTTTCCTAGTGCGTACCCGAGAGAGCATAGCCCTGCCCACACTGTGACTTCTGACATTTGGCCTCTAGAACTGTGAGACAATAAATTCCTGTTGTTTTAAGCCACCCAGTTTGTGGTGCTTTGTTCCTACAGCCCTGGGAAACTAATACTTACAGTGATGTTCTGGCTTCAGCTTCCATGAACCCCTTCTGGGGAAGTCACTGGCCGAAGTCACTGGCCAAAGTCACTAGGGAATCCTGGGAAACATGAGGCTCACCATAGTGTATGCATCAGCCAGGGCTGTGATGTATACCAGAGATGCGGCAGAATCTGGGCAGAGGAAGTGGGATCCTCTGTATTTCCTGCCTGAGCTGACAGCTTTCTTCCAGCTTGCAGAAGGTCAAAGCAGTTATTTGTGGAGTGAGCATCATCAGCTGGTCCTTGGGGTGGGCATGGGTGGTGTACAGGAGGCTCACCCATACGTGGTAAAGACAAGCTGAGCATAGATAAGATTCTGGGCCACGACGCCCTAGGTTTAAAAGATGGTCAGTGGCAGCAAGGACTTAAGGATGATAGCCTCAGTATGTGTTAGAAATACCAAAATTGTTAGAAATAGATAATTGGTGCTGCGAAGAAAAGTCAGCACAGAGACAAAAGGTATCTCAGCAAGGCCATCTTTACTTTCTGTAGAAAGGGTGCTCAATCACAGATGGAACAAAGGCGAGAGCACACTTGAACAAAGGAAAAGCAGACATATTTATCCCTTACTGCTGTGTCCTGCATCCATTGGCTGGAGCGGGACCTCACAATCTTAAACTGATACCCGATTTGCTAACAGCCTAAAACTTTCCTAAATAGGTAAGTGCAGGGAAGAACAAAGAAGTTGCTTACAAAAGGTTTAAGGAAGCAATAACATTTCCAAATAAGGAAGGGGCATAGACTGTGGGCTGGAATGTGCCTGTGAGCATGTCCAACGGTTACATAGGATAGGGCTTAACAAAGAGTTATTAGCACAAGGCAAGGAGGCTTGAAGAAAGTTAGTCTTTAAAAGAAACTATTATTTTTAGCACTTATGATTTATTCTTTAACAAGAAGGAAAACTTCGAAGAGGAAACTTTCTACTTTCTACAGTATGTCTGCCCCATGGGTCACACTTGTTCACCCTTTGTTGTGAAACTCAGCAGAGGTGCTGGGATCTCCCCTCACCGGAGATTCTTTTGCCCTCCTCTGTATTTGATCTCCTGTTTCCTGTGGCCCATCTTTACCTTGTTATAGGTTTATTCCCTTGTTCTTAATGGCTTCCTGAGAAAAGCTGCATGGGAAGTAAAATTTGAGACCAACATACTGAAAAGACCCTGATTAAGTGAGGTTGAACCTGGAATTCCATACACAGCCACATTGTCTAGGTGAGACCTCTGTTGAGGACCACTGCACTTCCTTTAGGTCTTTTCTTTGAAGCTAGTCAGAGTCCCCGGAGAATAATCTTCTGGGCTCAGGATGCTGGTTGCCAAGTTGGGGAAGAGGGACCTTAGCATTCAGCTTGTCAGGCACTCACACCTCAGCCCTCCATCTGGATCCCCTGTTACTTCTCTAGAGATCAGACCTCCTGGCTTCTGGGGGAGGGCAGCCACCCGGCAAGAGGGAGTGGAAGGATCTGGGGATTATACTGCTTTCCACATGGTGTTTGCCTGCTCCTTATTTTATTGTCCCATTTGGTCCCAGTTCCAGAGGAATCTGCTGCTGCTGCCTGGATTTTAGCGGGTTCTGCAGTATAGATTGGGTTAGTTCTCATTTAGCCTACCCAAAGCCACTTTGGGATTTTGGTGTTAAATCAATTACTATTTGTCCATCTGTTTACCAGTTACTGTTCTAATTAAGTCAGCTTCTGTAGTTTTAGTGGGATTTCGGAAAGTAGTAAAGCTTTATATGCTTGTGTTTTAACCCGGTCTAAGCTTGGAATTTTAGTATAAATTTTAATGTATTTACACAGGGAGTGGCTGTAAATGCATTTATTCAATCCATATTCTTGTTTTATATTCTTTGAATGTATTCGTAGCTATAAATTTCTCAATAAGTGCTGCTTTAGCTGTGATTCTTGATTTTGAAATGATGTGATTTTATTTCCAATCAGTACTTGGCATTTTGTTATTTTTCTCATTATTTCCTCTTTAACCCAAAGGTTATTTAGTTCTGTTTTTTAGTTTTCAGATATATGAGAATTTTAAGCTATGTTTTGGTAATTGATGTGATTTCTAATGTTGTATTATGATTAGACAAAATAGTCTATGTGATGTTGATTCTGTACCATAAAGTTATACATTCTATTTTTATTCTTTTTACAAGTCCTAACTTGATACATTTATTTTTCCTTATTCTTTTTTTAATATCATGTGGTTGTCCCCCCAAACAAAAAAGTACATTTTCATGCACTCATCTCTTTTTTCTTTTGCATTGCTTATTTAAATGACATAAATCTTTACTAAATTATTCACTCGTCCTATTGTTTCTTTCTAGGTTAATTTCTTGCTGGACTGCTTTGTCTAACAGTTCTTTAAAAATATGGGCTTTTTGAGGTTAATTTTGAAAACTTATACGACTAAGAATATCTTCATTTCACTTTTTCATTTGAATGATAGCAGTCATATAAAATTGTTATTTTGTTTTTTCCGTTGATATTTTGAAATTATGACTTCATTATCATCTTACATACGGTGTCACTCCTGAGAACCCCGGTATTGATAAGAAATAGAAATTTTTGACTGGGCACAGTGGCTTATGCCTGTAAGCACTTTGGGAGGCCGAGGCAGGCAGATCACTTGAGGCCAGGAATTTGAGACCAGCCTGGACAATATGGTGAAACCCAGTCTCTACTAAAAATAAAAAAATTAGCCAGGCCTGGTGGCACATGCCTATAATCCCAGCTGCTTGGGAGGCTGAGGCTTGAGAATCACTTGAATCAGGGAGGCAGAGGTTACAGTGAGCTGAGATCATGCCACTGCACTCCAGCCTGGGTGATTGGGCGAGACTCTCTCTCAAAAAAAAAAAAAAAATTTTGTCTCTCATCAATTAAGTGGCCTCCTTGTTTTATTCTCCCATCTCCTAAAACTTTCAGAATTTTCTCTTTGTTTTTTATCTTTAATTAGTGCATGTTAACTGTCTTTTATTTTCTCTTTTTAAAGCTTTGTTTTCTTTTTTCTATTTTTTTATTTTCCAGCACATCCAAAACACAGAAATTGTGTTTGTTCTCATTTGTCTTACTTCACAACTCTTGTTCTTTTGGTCAGAGGTATTTTATATGCTTCTTGGCATTTATTCTGCTTGGTGTTCACTGAGCTTCCTGAATGTGTGGTTTGGTGTCTGACATTAAATTGGGGATATTCTCAGTCATTATTGCTTCAAATATTTCTTCTATTCCTTTCTGTCTTCTGGTATTCCCATTGTGTGTTTATTACACCTTTTGTAGTTTTCCACAGTTCTTGGATAGTCTGTTTTGTTCTTTTTTTCATCTTTTTTGTCTTTGCTTTTCAGTTTTGGAAGTTTTTACTGACAAATCCTCAAGTTCAGAGATTCTTTACTCAGCCGTGTCCAGTCTACAAATAAGCCCATCATCAAAGGCAACCTTTATATTGGTTACAGTGTTTTTTATCTTCAGCATTTCTTTTTGATTCATTTTCAGAGTTTTCATCTCTTTAATTGCCCATCTGTTCTTGCATATTGTGTACTTTGTCCATTAAGCCCTTAACATATTAAACATATTATAGGCATACCTTGTTTTATTCACATTGCTGTATTGCACTTCACAGATACTGCATTTTGTACAAATGGAAGTTTTGTGACAATCTTATGTCAAGCAAGTCTGTTGGCACCATTTTTCTAGTAGTGTGTGCTTACTTTCTGTCTCTGTGTCTCACGTTTTGGTAGTTTTTGCATTACTTCCAACTTTTTCATTATTATTATATCTTATGGTGATCTGCGATCAGTGAACTTTGATGTTACTATTGTAATTGTTTTGGAGCACCATGAATCACACCCGTATGAGACAATGAACTTAATGGTAAATGTGTGTTTTCTGACTATTGCACTAACCAGCTGTTCCCCATGTTTCTCCCTCTCCTTGGGGCTCCCTGTTCCCTGAGACAACAATATTGGAATTAGGTCAGTTAACCCTATAATGGCCTTTAAGTGTTCAAGTAAAAGGAAGAGTTATACTTCTCTCACTTTAAATAAAAAACTAGAAATGATTAAGTTTAGTGAGGAAAGCATTTCAAAAGCAGAGATAGGCCGAAAGCTAGGCCTCTTGTGCCAAACAGTTAGCCAAGGTGTGAATGCAAAGGAAAAGTTCTTGAAGGTCATTAAATGTGCTACTCCAGTGAGTGCACGACTGATAAAAAAATCGAAGTAGCCTTATTGCTGATATGGAGAAAGTTTGAGTGGTCTGGATAGAAGATCAAACCAGCCACAGTATTCCCTTAAGCCAAAGCCTAATCCAGAGTAAGGCCTTAACTCTTGAATTCTGTAAAGGCTTGGAGAAGGGAGGAAGCTACGGAAGAAAAGTTGGAAGCTAGCAGAGGTTGGTTCATGAGGTTTAGGAAAGAAGTTGGCTCTATAACACAAAAGAGTGCAAGTTAAAGCAGCATTTGCTAATGTAGAAGCAGCAACACGTTATCTAGAAGACCTAGCTAAGATCATTGATGGAAGTGGCTACACTAAGCAAGATGTTCACTGTAGATGAAACAAACAGCCTTCTATTTGAAGAAGATGCCACCTAGGACTTTCATAGTTAGAGAGAAGTCAGTGCCTAGCTTCAGAGCTTCAAAGGGCAAGCCAACTGTCTTGTTAGGGGCTAATGCAACTGGTGACTTTCAGTTGGAGCCAATGATTATTTACTCTTCCAAAAATCTTAGGGCCCTTATAAATTACCCTGAATCTGCCCTGGCTGTGCTCTATAAATATAGCAGCAAAGCTTGGATGATAGCATATCTGTTTACAGCATGGTTTACTGAATATTCTAAGCCCACTATTGAAAGCTACTACTCAGAGAAAAAGATTATTTTCTTTTTTTTTTATCCAAGTGTCCGCAGAGACGGGGCCTTGCTTTTTTGCCCCGGCTAGAGTGCAGTGGTGCAATCTTGGCTCACTGCAAGCTCTACCTCCCGGGTTCACGCCATTCTCCTGCCTCAGCCTCCCGAGTAGCTGGGACTACAGGCGCCCACCACCACGCCCAGCTTATTTTTTGTATTTTTTTTAGTAGAGACAGGGTTTCACTGTGTTAGCCAGGAGGGCCTCGATCTCCTGACCTCGTGATCCACCCGCCTCGGCCTCCCAAAGTGCTAGGATTACAGGCGTGAGCCACTGCGCCCGGCCTGAGAAAGATTATTTTCAAACAATTACTGCTCATTGACAATGTACCTGGTCACCCAAGAGTTCTGATGGAGAGGTATAAGATTAGTATTATTTTCATGCCTGCTAAAACAACATCCATTCTGTAACCCATGGATCAAGGAGTAATTTTGACTTTCAAGTCTTACCACTTAAGACTTTTTGTGGTGGTGGCACGCTCCTGTAATCCCAGCTACTAAGGAGGCTGAGGCAGGAGAATTGCTTGAACCTGGGAGGCGGAGGCTGCCGTGAGCCGAGATTGCACCACTGCACTCCAGCCTGGGCAACAGAGAGAGACTCCATCTAAAAAGACTTTTTGTAAGGCTATTGCTATTTTAGATAGTGATTCCTCTGATGGATCTGGGCAAAGACATTGAAAACCTTCTGGAAAGGATTCACCATTCTAGATGCATTAAGAACATTTGTGATTCATGGGAGGAATCAAAATTTCAACATTTACAGGAGTTTGGAAGAAGTTGATTCCAAGCCTCATGGATGACTTTTGAGGGGTTCAAGACTTCAGTGGAAGAAGTCACTGTGGATGTGGAAAGAGCAAGAGAACTAGAATTAGAAGTGGAGCCTGAAGATGTGGCCGATAAATGTCATGATAAAACTTGAATGGATAAGGGTTGCTTCTTATGGATGGGCAAAGAAAGTGGTTTTTTGAGATGCTATCTACTCCTGCTAAAGATGCTATGAAAATTGTTGAAATTTCACAACAAAAGATTTAGAATATTGCATAAACTTAGTTGATAAGTTAGTGGCACAGTTTGACTCAGATTTTGAAAGAAGTTATGTTGTGGGTGAAATGCTATCAAACAGTATCACATGGCCAGGCACAGTGGCTCACGCTTGTAATCCCAGCACTTTGGGAGGCCGAGGCGGGCGGATCACCTGAGGTCAGGAGTTTGAGACCAGCCTGGCCAACATAGTGAAACCCTGTCTCTACTGAAAATACAAAAATTAGCCAGACATGGTGGTGTACACCTGTAGTCCCAGCTACTTGGGAGGCTGAGGCAGGAGAATCGCTTGAACCTGGGAGGTGGAGGTTTCAGTTAGCTGAGATCATACTCCTGCACTCCAGCCTAGGCAACAGGGCAAGACTCTGTCTCAAAAACAACCAATATCTTTTGTGAAAGGAAGAGCAGGTCAATGTGGCATACTTCATTGTTGTCTTATTTTAAGAAATTACCCCAGCCATCCCAACCTTCAGCAGCCACCACCACCCTGATCAGTTGGCAACCATCAATATTGAGGCAAGAGCCTCTACCAATAAAATGATTGACTCACTGAAGGCTCAGATGATAATTGGCATTTTTTAACAATAAAGTATTTAAAATTAAGTCATACATTTTTTTCTTAGACATAATGCTGTTATTGCACACAACAACGATATAGTGTCAACTTTTTTTTTTTTTTTATTTGAGATAGAGTCTCACTCTGTCACCCAGGCTGGAGTGCAGTGGTGTGATCTCGGCTCACTGCAGCCTCCGCCTCCTGGGTTCAAGCGATTCTTCTGCCTCAGCCTCCTGAGTAGCTGGGACTAAAGGTGCACGCCACCATGCCCAGCTAATTTTTGTATTTTTAGTAGAGATGGGATTTCACCACATTGGCCAGGCTGGTCTTGAACTCCTGACCTCGTGATCCGCCCGCCTCGGCCTCCCAAAGTGCTGGGATTACAGGTGTGAGCCACTACACCTGGCCCCCCCCCCCTTTTTTTTTTTTTTTGAGACAGTGTCTCGCTGTCACCCAGACTGGAGTGTAGTGGCACAATCATGGCTCACTGTGGCTGTCAGTTGACTTCCTGGGCTCATGCAGTCCTCCCACTTCAGCCTCCCAATGTGCTGGTATTACAGGCATGAGCCACCACACCCGGCCTTAAACATAATTTTTATATGCACTGGGACACCAAAAACTTGTGCAGCGTGCTTTATTATGACATTCACTTTATTGCAGTGGTCTGGCACTGATCCTGCAACGTCTCTGAGGCGTGCCTATATTTTAAATTCCCAGTCCAGTAGTTGTAACATCTTTGCCATATCTCAGTCTGGTTCTGATGTTTGTTCTGTTTCTTCAAGCTGTGTTTTTTTGCCTTTATACCTTGTAATTTTTGTTGAAAGCCAAAGATGATGTTCTGGGTAAGAGGAGCTGTGATAAGTAGGCTGTTGGAAATGTGGGAGGTGTGGGCAGGGAAAGCCCTCTATAGCTCTGTGAGGAGTTCTCAGTCTTTTTTGAGCCTGTGCTCTGGGCTGTGGACTAAAAGTGCTTCTCAGTTTTCTGTCCGGTCAGCTGGGACAGGATGGCTAGAGGGTGTGAAGTTACGTATTTCTCTTCCCCCAGGTGAGTTAGGCTCTGATTAAATCCCAATAGGTTAGGCTCTGATAAAAATAACTTCTCCTGAGGGCAGGTGTTACTAAGAATACAATGCTGTGTTTTATTTTAAGATGGTTCCTTTTCCCCTTCTCCATCTGGAATCAAGAGGGGAGTTTTCTTTGATATTCACTGTGAGAACTTGGTCCAACTTCTGGAGGTAAACCTTGTGGAGTGGAGTTTTTATCCTTAGACTTGTCCGCATTGAGCCTTCAGCAATTTTCAGTTCTTCAGGGCTTTCCCGCCCTGATGCTGATGCTGGTTTCCCGCCCTGATGCTGGCTCCCGTGTGCTGTGATTCTCTTTCTCTCCAGATTTGAGGGCAGTGGTTTGCCTTGTTATCTCATGTCTTTTACAGATCTACAAGAGTTCTTGATTTTTCCCTTTGTTCAGTGGTTTACTTGTTAGACTGGAGGAATGACTTCTAAGCTTCTTGCCTGCCAGACTGGAAACCAGAAGTCCTTGGATATGCTGCTGTGATCTAGGAATTCCCCATTATTGGTTCTTTAAATATGTTCCTCCTTTATCTTTTCCTCTTCTGGACTCTGAATATGGATGTTAACACCATTACTTCTTTTTTTTTTTTTTTTGTCTTTTCTTTTGCTTTTTAAACAAAATCCTTAGCCAGTCCCTGACATCATTTGTTGAGTGCTTTATCTCAGTGATCATGTGTTTAATATCTGGTAATGAATAAGAGATGCTTCATAACTACTCATTCCTGCTTCCAGGCTCCTCCATTACCTTGGAGGCTATTTCTTACGCTTTTTCTTCCATAACAGCTTTATTAATATACAGTTCATATACCTTACAATTCACCTATTTAAAGTGTACAGTTGACGGGTTCCTAATATATTCACAAAGTTGAACCATAATCAATTTTAGAACATTTTGTTAACCCAGAAAGAAGCCCTGAATCCTTTAGCTGTTACTACCCAAAACTCCCTATTCCTACTGCCCATCAATTGACTTTCTGCCTCTGTAGATTTATGTACTCTGGACATTTCACATAAATGGAGTCATATAATATGTGGCCTTTGGTGAACACTTTTTTTCACTTAGCATAATGTTTTCAAGATTCATCCATATTGTAACATATATTAGTATTCCTAAATATGGCTTAATATTCCGTTGTATGGATAGACCACATTTGGTTTATCCATTCATCAGTTGATGGACTTTTGGGTTGTTTCTACCTTTCGACTATGAACATAAATACTGCTTTGAACATATGTATACAAGTTTTTGTGTGGACACGTTTTTATTTCTCTGGGTGTAGATCTAGGAGTGGAATTGCTGGGTCAAATGTAACTCTATGTTTAACTTTTTGAAGAATTGCTAGACTGTCTTCCAAAGTGGCTGTGCCATTTTACATTCCCACCAAGCAGGGTATGAAGATTCTGACTTCTCCACACATCCTTGCCATATTGTTGTTGTCTGTCTCCTAGTGAGTATGAAGTGTAGTATCTCATTGTAGTTTTGATTTGCATTTCTTTGATGACTATTATACTTTAAAATTCTTGTCTGTTTGGTAAATTAAGTATGCCTTTTCCTGTAATAGCTTGTTTAGTTTGTTATCCTTTTGTTTTCTTGAATTTTTTTTTTTTTTTTTTGAGGTGGATTTTTACTGTTGTCACCCAGGCTGGAGTATAGTGATGCGATCTCGGCTCACTGCAACCTCTGCCTCGTGGGTTCAAGCAGTTCTCCTGCCTCAGCCACCCAAGTAGCTGGGATTACAGGCGCCCGCCACCACACCCAGCTAATTTTTGTATTTTTATTAGAGATGGGGGTTTCATCATGTTGGCCAGGCTGGTCTCGAACTCCTGACCTCAGGTGATCCAGCAACCTTGGCCTCCCAGAGTGTTGGGATTACAGGCATGAGCCACCGTGCCCGACGATTTTCTTGCACTTTTTATTTACGAGTGTTGATTTTTTTTTTTCCCCTGTGAGCTCATACCCCCGTAGTGTTTTCAGCTACCTTTGCTGGAAGTTTACACCTGGGGGAGAGAGCAAAAGCCTGGTTCCTAGCTTTTGATCCTGTCAGCAAGTTTAGCAAAATGGGAGATTCTGGGCAAAACCATTTCTCATCCTTTCTTTTTCCCACAATCAGCCACCCTCTTCTCTCAGGGAACCTCCCAGGACCTCTCGCCCAGGTGCTGCTTTTGATCTCCCTCTGGTGTTGCTTCCTAGGACTGTGGGATGCTCAGGGGCTGCCCAGAGTGGTGTCCACCCTCACCCAGGAAGGTTCTAGTGCCGCTCTGGTGTTACCTTCCAGCCAATACGTGGCTGGCAGAGTTGATTGGCAGCGATCTACCTCTCCCAGAGAAGTGCTCGGGGGAGGAGATGGCTTAACCAAGCAGCCCCTGACCCATCTGCGGGGCAGAGCCTTTTTCTGCCCTCTCTACTCTGCTGCCTCACTCGTACCCAGCCACCCGTCGCTTCCCCGGGCTTTCTCCCAGCCTTGTGTTTTGCCTTCCCTCTCCTGTCTGTAGCATCTTTCAGATGGGCTTGGAAAGGGACCAAGCAGCCCACCTAGCTCTCCATTTTGTTTAGAACTAGAAGTTTAAAGAAACTCATTTAACATTTTTTTCTCACTTATTTGACCTTGGGATGCTTTTTTTTCCACACTTTACCATTCAGCAAATGTAAGTCAAGTACATAACATACACCAAGAGCCATAACATGGCTCAAACCTGTAATCCCAGTACTTTGGGAGGCCAAGGCAGGCAGATCACTTGAGCTCAGGAGTTTGAGACCAGCCTGGGCAACATGAGGAAACCTCATCTCTACCAAAAAAATACAAAAATTAGCCAGGCATGGTGGCGCGTGCCTGTAGTCCCAGCTGCTCAGGAGGCTGAGGCAGGAGAATCGCTTGAATCCGGGAGGTGGAGGTTGCAGTGAGCTGAGATCACACCTCTGCATTCCAGCTTGGGCAACAGAGTGAGACTTTGTCTCAAAAAAAAAAAAAAAAAAGAGTGCCAAGCGCTATTCTAGCAGGGGATCTGCTGTGAACTAAGACAGAGTAGGTCCCTGTCCTTAGGCAGGGGACATCCTTGAGCAGGGAGCTGACATTAACTAGCTCACCAGGCAAATAAGATTACGTCATGCAGAGTGAACGCGGGGACAGTGGAGGAGTAGTGGGCGGGAGCACTGCTCTATGGGGTTCAGGATGGCCTCTCTGAGGAGGCAGCACTTGAACTAAGTCCACAACAGGAGCCAGGGTGATGAAGGGCCAGGGTGGAAGGCCCCTTAGGGCACAGGCCCTAAGGCAGGAGTTGGGTTGGTGTATGTGGCTGGAACCTAGTGATGGCAGAGGGAACGGGTTGGTGGCTAATGAGGCTGCTGGGGTGACAGGGGCCAGATCCTGCAGGATCCTGCAGGTCGTAAGTAAGGAGTTTGAACTGCATTCTGAACATATGGCAGGAAGCCATGTCAGAGTTTTGATCAAGAGAAGTGAATTTATGTTTTTAGAAGACTCTGGCTTCTGTGTCGAGAGTGGATAGTATGGGTGTAAGAGTGGGAGCAGAGAGACCAGTGGGAGGTAGTGGATCCAGGCAGCATTGGGAGTGGTTTACACTAGAGTGGGAAGAAGTTAGGGAGCTGTATAACTTTGATGGAGCTTCCCAGAACTTACCTTGAGACATTAACCAGATAATGAGAGAGTATTCTGTGTGCAGTAAGTAGTTCAGTGGCTGGTGTTTCAGTTATTTGTTGCTGCATTATAAACCACTCCAAAAGTTAGTAGCTTTTGATCCCTGTATCTTTTTTCTGATTCTGTGGATTGACTGGGCACTGCTGGGTGGTTCTTTACTTAGTGGGCTGAAGGCTGGGGTCGCTCATGTACTGCATTAACCTGGGAGCTAGTTTGGGATTGGAATGACCAGGAGAGCCTCTCTTCCTCCAGAGTCAATCTCCCTGTGGCCTCTAGTTATTAACTGGTCTAGCTGGACTCCAAGAGGGAGAAAGGGGAAGCAAGCCACCAGTTGTCTTAAGACCTAGACTCAAAAGTCCCAGGAAGTTATTTCTGCTACTTTCTGATTGGTCAGAGCCATTCACAAGGTCCACCCAGCTTCATGGGGTGGGGAAGTTTATCCTGCCTTTTGGTATGAGGAGCCACTTAGTAGGGGTGGAGGAATTGTTAGTGGCTGTATTTAGAAATTACATACCACACTTTTCAGTTTTACCTTGAAACTGACTTTAAGCCTTGGAAGAATTCAAAGTTGGCCTTTGAAAATTTTGGTATCCAGTTTGGGAAGGTATGAAAGCAAATTATAATGGAAGGAATCTTGCTCTTTCCTTTTAACAAAGTTATTTTCTAGGTTAAGAGCAAACTGATTCTACAAAAACAAGTTTTTAAACTTCATCCAACCCTTTGCAAACAACTTTATAAATGTGCCTTTTAATCTTCCATCTGATTTCTTTGCTATAAAGCCCTAATTGCACATGTTCTGTTAGTACATGACTGAGAGCCCTGGAGCGGCAGTCATTGAAGAACAACGTATTTCCAGGCCAGCTCTTGGGGTTTGAAATGAAACATATAAAATCTACCAAGTCTGTTAGGATACCTTCCTAGGGAACAGAGGCCTCTTCCTTATTGAACCCCTGATAAGACCTCTGCTACTGAGATTTATTTTAGGGATGATATTCTACATCACTCCCATTTTTGTCAAATTTATTCACTGGAAAAGAGATTGTATTAGTTTGTTTTCATGCTGCTGAAAACAAACTAATTTGTTTGACTCCTTATCTTATCCAGGTCACACTGATGCAAGAGGTAGGTTCCCAAAGTCTTAGGCAGCTCCACCCCTGTGGCTTTGCAGGGTATAGCCCCCCTCCTGGCTGCTTTCATGGGCTGGCATTGAGTGTCCAACTTTTCCAGTTGCACAGTGCAAGCTATTGGTGGATCTGCCATTCTGGGGTCTGGAGGACGGTGGCCCTCTTCTCACAGCTCCACTAGGCAGTGCCCCAGTAGGGACTCTGTGTGGGGGCTCCAACCCCACATTTCCCCTCTGCACTGCCCTAGCAGAGATTTTCCATGAGGGCCCTGCCCTGACAGCAAACTTTTGCCTGGGCATCCAGGTGTTTCCATACGTCTTCTGAAATCTAGGTGGAGGTTCCCAAACCTCAGTTCTGGACTTCTATGCACCCTCAGGCTTAACACAAAGTGGAAGCTGCCAAGGTTTGGGGCTTGCACCCTCTGAAACCATGGGCCGAGCTGTACCTTGGCCCCTTTTAACAATGACTGGAGCGGCTGGGGCACAGGGCAGCAAGTCCCCAGGCTGCCTTCTAGGCTTCCAGGTCTGTGATGGGAGGGGCTGCCATGAATACCTATAGCATGCCCTGGAGATTGTCTTGGGGATTAACATTCGGCTCCTTGTTACTTATGTAAATTTCTGCAGCCAGCTTGAATTTCTCCTCAAAAAATAGGTTTTTCTTTTCTGCTGCATTGTCAGGCTGCAAATTTTCTGAACTTTTATATTCTGTTTCCCTTTTAAAATGGAATCCTTTTAATAGCACCCAAGTCACTTTTTTTTTTTTTTGAGACAGAGTCTTGCTCTGTTGTCCAGGCTGGAGTGCAGTGTTGTGATCTCGGCTCACTGCAACCTCTGCCTCCCAGGTTCAAGTGATTCTCCTGCCTCAGCCTCCCAAGTAGCTGGGATTACAGGTGTGTGCCACTATGCCTGGCTAATTTTTGTATTTTTAGTAGAGACAGGGTTTCACCATGTTGGGCCAGGCTGGTCTTGAACTCCTAACCTCAGGTGATCCGCCCACCTCAGTCTCCCATAGTGCTAGGATTACAGGCATGAGCCACCATGCCTGGCCTTCAAGTCCGCTCTTGAATGCTCTGCTACTTAGAAATTTCTTCCACCAGATACCCTAAATCATCTCTCTCAAATTCAGAGTTCACAGATCTCTAGGGCAGGGGCAAAATGCCGCCAGTCTCTTTGATAAAACATAGTAAGAGTTACCTTTTCTCCAATTCCCAACAAGTTCCTCATCTCCATCTGAGACCACCTCAGCCTGGACCTTATTGTTCATATCACTATCAGCATTTTTGTCAAAGCCATTCAACAAATCTCTAGGAAGTTCCAAACTTTCCCACATTTTCCTGTCTTCTTATGAGCCCTACAAACTGTTTCAGCCTCTGCCTAATACCCAGTTCCAAAGTCATTTCCACATTTTCAGATATCTTTTCAGCAACACCCCACTCCTGGTACCAATTTATTATATTAGCCCATTTTCATGCTGCTAATAAAGACATACCCAAGACTGGGAAGAAAAAGA
This sequence comes from Hylobates moloch, assembly GCF_009828535.3. NCBI lineage: Eukaryota > Metazoa > Chordata > Mammalia > Primates > Hylobatidae > Hylobates > Hylobates moloch. The sequence goes on along the minus strand of NW_026652296.1, from coordinate 43,056,258 downwards.
GGTTGAATTGGACTTACAGTTCCACATGGCTGGGTAGGCCTCAGAATCATGGCAGGAGGCAAAAGACACTTCTTAGTGGGCAGTGGCAAGAAACAAATGAGGAAGATGCAAAAGCAGAAACCCCTGATTAAAAAAAAAAAAACATCAGATCTTGTGAGACTTATTCACTATTATGAGAACAGTATGGTGGAAACTGCCCCCATGATTCAAATTATCTCCCACGAGGTCCCTCCCATAGCACAGAGGAATTAAGGGAATACAATTCCAGATGAGATTTGTCTGGGAACACAGAGCCAAACCATATCAGAGATGTATTTCAAAAATTCTATATACAGTAGTAGTTGGCCCCAGTGGCTCTTTGGATAACAGAGCGATCATATAATATGACTCATGTGTGTGTTACCTACTTGATACTAGTGCTGGTTAATATTTAGTGAATGGGTTGAAGGCATAATACAGACAAAGTGAAGCCTAGAGAAGCTGCAAATCCAGTGTTCAATCCTGCTTCTCACTCACTCTAATGAGTTAAAAAAAAATTTAAATGGCTTCAAAATTTTAAAATTATTATTTTGATTTTAAACAGCTGGGGTTTTTTGTGTCTAGTTTTATGCAAAGGTGTCTACAAACTTTGTATTGAAGTTTGAGCTTTCCAAATAAGTAATACAAAAAGACCTACTTTTTGACACATAAAAATATACTAATTATATATGGAAATTAACCAATCCTCAGAGTAATTTTATTTCTTTTTTTTTTCTTTTTCTTTCTTTCTTTCTTTTTTTTTTTTTTTTTGAGACGGAGTCTTGCTTTGTCGCCCAGGCTGGAGTGCAGTGGTGCGATCTCGGCTCACTGCAAGCTCCGCCTCCTGGGTTAACGCCATTCTCCTGCCCCAGCCTCCCAAGTAGCTGGGACTACAGGCACACCTGCCACCACGGCCGGCTAATTTTTGTATTTTTAGTAGAGACGGGGTTTTACCGTGTTAGCCAGGATGGTCTCGATCTTCTGACCTTATGATCCTCCCGCCTCAGCCTCCCAAAGTGTTGGGATTACAGGCATGAGCCACTGTGCCCAGCCTGAGTATTTCTATATAACCAGTGTTTCTTTCTCATAGACTTCCTTGCCGTCCAGGAAGGGATTTCGACACCAGACCACCAAGTTTTTGTATCGCTTGGTGGGATCAGAAGATATGGCTGTGGACCAGAGTATTGTCAGCCCTTATACCTCTCGGATCTTGAAACCTTATATCAGGTATATGGAGAACTAGAGGTGTGATGTCAGGTGTGTCATGAGGGATAATGATTGTGGTTTCTGTGCCCTGTTCTCCTGTTGGAGAGAATAAAGATCACAAACTGTGAGCAACATTGGCAAGGACTGAGTTCTGTGCTTCACCTCCAGTTTTGTCCTTTGCTTGTTTCAACTCTACTTTTTTGCAGAGAACATGGTCCTTTGAAAGAAACTTAAAAAGCAAAAATAAATTAGCTGAAAGATTGCTTTGTGATGATCATAATCATTATTTTATTTATTATTATTATTATTTTTTGAGACAGACTCTTCGCCCTGTCACCCAGGCTGGGGTGCAGTGGTGCAATCTTGGCTCACTGTAACCTTCGCCTCCGGGGTTCAGGGAATTCTCTTGCCTCAGCCTCTCAAGTAGCTGGGATTATAGGCATGCACCACCAAGCCCAGCTAATTTTTGTATTTTTAGCAGAGACAGAGTTTCACCATGTTGGCCAAGCTGGTCTTGAACTCCTGACCTCAAGTGATCCACCCAGCTTGGCCTCCCAAAGTGCTGGGATTACAGGCATGAGCCACTGGGCCTGGCCCTCGTTATGTTATTTTAAATACTAAAGTTGTATATTTTTAGTAGTGTGAAATGAAAAAATGTGAAAGACATCTCAGTTGAGCCTCCATCTGAACTGGATGTATATGAAACAGTTTCCAATAATGAATGTCATTGTCCAGGCAATGAAATGGAAGCTGAGCTTGCTAGAGAGGTCCCAGCAGTGTCTGGCACTGTAAATGAGAGCACATTATTGCACTCATTGCACTACAATTGCCCTGCAGCTCCATGATCACCCTGACCCTCCATGCCAGCACCACATTCCTGGGCAGGCACAGTGAGAAGCAGTTTGTGAGCCTGCTCCAAGCTCACTTTGTCTCTGGTGTTCCCCAAATGCCCCACGAAGTTGAGTGTTCCCTCTTCTGGCCTCCAAGGCACTGGAGATGCATCCTCATGTCTGACTCCTCGGGGTGAATCTGATGCTGTATCTGTTTCCGCACTTTGTTTATGAAGGCACCTAGCCCAGTCCCTGGTGGGTACAGAGGGCTTTGGCCTGATGAATGTTCAGAGTGAATTTTAGATTTCATACATAAAAGTATAGCTATAATCAAGCCAGCTTCGTGTAAAACAGTGTAGGTTACTTTAAAGTTTCAAGCAGATCAAAGAGTTTATATGAGTCAAAAAGCTAGGAATAATACCAGGTATTTTTCTTGACTTGAATTTGTTTATCTTCTGTGGTACCGGAGGCGTGATTATGAAACAAAGCCACCCAAACTGCAGCTCCTGTCACAGATTCGTTCCCACCTGCACAGGAGCGACCCTCACTGGACACCGGAGCCCGACGCACCTCTCGATTACTGTTATGTGCGGCCAAATCACATCCCAACGATCAACTCCATGTGTCAGGAGTTTTTTTGGCCTGGTATGTTCCCCCTCCCAAACCAGGCAGGTCATTTTTCTGTACGGTCCATTCTAGCAATTTTTAAAATTAGTTTATGTGATATCCTTAAGATTTTTATTTATGATTTCATTTAGTTTGTCTCTGCTAACATGGAAATATTAAAATACAAATACCTCTTGCTTTCCTAAAATCTAGAAGAAGCCAGCAATAAACAGTGTTTTTGTTTGTTTCTCTTCCCTGTTTGTCTCTGCTTCCAGAGTAAAAGATTCATCCTGTTTTGCTTCTGCATATATTTAGATACCAGGTAATGTCTATCAAAGATACACAGACTGGTAGCTTGGGCGTGTTTGGACACTTTTGTTTTTGACTTAATAATTCTTTGTTTTGTTTATTTAGCTGTTCCTTAGAGAGTATTAGTACAGCCAGAAGGTGTTTTTTAAAAGCTAAATAACCTGATCACAGACTGTGAGAATAAGGGTAAACCCAATATAATTTGTCATTTTATCAGCCTTAACAAAATTGCCTCTGAAGATCAAAGTCATTAGTTAAAGGAACACATTTTCATTGCTAAATATAAACTGTTCTTTGTTGATCTGCTTTCCCACGCTGGCTTGAAACCTAAAGGAAATAATACATGTCTTTCAGATGTTAGATACGATTTCATCAAGATAGAGCTGTGTCGTCTTTATTGTCACAAAGTCCCATAACCGTGAATGTGGTGGCAGAGCTGCACTCATTCTTTTGGGAGTCATATTGAGCCAAAAGTAACATTCTGGGAGCATCTCCTGCTTCCTGCCCTTATGTTGGGTGCCTTCCATACATTATGCACAGAACCGTATTTTACTTATTTATTGTGAAAGGTAGCATTTGTACAAAAGAGCTTATAAATTATATGTGTGTGGGGTAACGGATGTGATAGAACACGCTCGGGGGATCTTTACTCAACCCTGTCAGGTCTAGGTATGCTCTTCATCTTACACATTGCAGAAACAGAGTCTGTGAGACAGTTTGAAATGTGCCAAGCCACACATGGTAGAGGAGGCTGAGTTCAAAGCCAGCTGTGTCCAATTCTGAACCTGTGCACTGCTACCTACCCTATTCTGCCACTCTTCTTTTAGAAAATACTATGTAATTTCAATATTTTCTAAAATTCACTCTTATTTTTATGATCTGGATGTGTGGTCTCTATGTTACCTCCAGTTTTGGTGGTTTTTTTTTTTTAGCATGCAGGTGTAGCCATATGTACATGCTGAACAGCTTGGTGTTCCGTAAGTCTCAAAGGCACGTGGTTTGAGTCTCCGACGGTTTCTTTTCTTTAGGCATTGACCTGTCTGAGTGTCTGCAGTACCCAGACTTCAGTGTTGTTGTTCTTTATAAAAAAGTCATCATTGCCTTTGGCTTCATGGTTCCCGATGTGAAATACAATGAAGCTTACATTTCATTTCTGTTTGTCCACCCTGAATGGAGAAGAGCAGGGATTGCAACTTTCATGATCTATCATCTGATTCAGGTAAGTTGTCTGTGTTTATGATTTATCACCTGCGTCTGGGCTCCCCTGAACAACCTGGAGGAGGAATGAAGCTGAGCTAGCCCTTCCCAGCATGGCCCAATGGAATGGTTTCCTTGGAAACCAAGTGAAGAAAGCCAGTCATCAGCATTCATGAGGTTACCAAAGCACACAGACAAAAATCTCCGACCCTCTAAAATAAGATTATTATTCAGACTCAGGTTTCATAGATACCAGTTTGTGAACATGTGTAGTAAATAAAATGAGAAAATACCAAAAGCAAGAGCTTTAGGGTGGACTCTTCATGTTAGTAATAGCTACTGCTCTTAGGATCATCACCTTCGCAGCTCAGAGAAGTGAGGGTAGGACTATTATTTTTATTTTTTTAAATATTTGTAAACATTTTAGCACAATTGTATCAGTTAGAATGTATGTATATTTTTTGAGACAGGGTCTCATTCTGTCACCCAGGCTGGAGTTGCACAATCATAGCTCACTGCAGCCTCAACTTCCTGGGCTCAAGTGATTTTCCCACCTCAGCCTTCTGGGTAGCCAGGACCACAGGTGCACACTGCCATGCCTGGCTTATTTTTTGTAGGGACAGGGTCTCACTGTGTTGCCTGGTCTGTGCTTGAACTCCTGGGTTCAAGCAATCCTCCCACCTCAGCCTCCCAAGTGCTGGGATTATGGTCATGAGCCACTGTGCCTAGCTACATATTTTATTTTTGCTGATAGTTTTTAATTTTACTATCACTGTATAAGGCTGATATGAACCTTCTAAGATTTGATTCTAGTATTGAATTATAATTCATCCTTTGATATATTTGTATCACCTTTGAAGAAAATACACCATACACCAACATCAAAAAACATGCAAGGATTTTTTTCCCCTAGAATTTTTTTTAGTCAACTTTTACTTAGAAACCATTTGGTATGGAGGATTATATGTTATGCAGGCAAGATTCCTTTTAAAAAGGAGATGAAGATGATAAAAGTTGTTTCTCCAATTTTTAATGAAACTTGCTTAATAATTCCCAAATGTTGGCAGGAACCTTGAGAACCATTTTCCTAGAAATTGCTTTCCTTCTCTCCTTAGGCAGTGACTATGTAAATCACTCACTGAGTAATTAATATGTGCTACTTTGGGTGGTGGTTTTCTCTTGAGAGTTTCTCAGTTATTTCTACAGCACTCCCTTTCTCTGCCCCATTCTCATGCACAAGAGTTGATCTCTCAGTATGCATCTTTTTAACCTAGGAGAGCACTTAGAGGATTTGCTGCCTTATCTGTCACTGGTAAGGGCCTGAAGACAGGGCAGGAATAGTACTCTGTCCTTGTGTGTGTGTGTCCTTGGTGCCCAACATGAGGGCTGGTACAGAGTCAGTCCCTGCTGAGTGTTTGCGAGGCCACTGGGGGAGTGGTTCATCTTTGCAGGTGGACAACTTCCCCTCCAGCCAGACCATACACCTGAGGGCCCAAACATAGGTGGCGCACAGTCGCTGGCACTCAATGATGGCCATGGTGAGATCACGTATATTTGCAATCCAGCAAACACTAACATGACCCCACAAAATTTGCTTTAAAAACTCACAAGGTGCTCTTGTCCCTGGCATACTGGTAAGTGTTCTCTTGTCCTAAAAATACGTATGGATACACATGGAAGTTAAGCAGAGAAAGCAGGTAGCTATCAGATGACTGTCAACAGAGGAGTTCTTAGAGGCCTGAGAGAACCATGGGTTATAAATCTCAAGGACTCTATCAACTTCAGTATTTCAGTGCCTTCTTTATTAAAAAGTAAGTTCTTAAATGGTATGACTTTTGGGACACCTTACTCTGTGTAGCTGATTAAAGAATCTAAGGACTTGCTTTGTGTTGATAGAATGATTGTTACTCTTTTCCCCTAAGATTAGGTCAAAGCTGAATGTAGAAATCTCAGTTCTAAGAAGCTAATTCTGTCCGTTTTAGAGAGACAGAAGGTGGACTTTGGGATTCAGAAGGTCTATACAAGGGCCTCGGGTTTTATAATTACATTCTTAATATTTCATGTTTGTGCATGTAATTTAGCAGGCCTAGTAAAGGAATTTTTACAGGTTTTGGGGAGGTACAAGATAACATCTAGTTTTAAAAAGCAAAACTTATTTTGTTCTGTATTTATTCAAGGTTATCATAGTGTTGGGTATTGAAATGTTTGACGTATTTAAAGGTAATTGAGTTGTAAATAATAAAGCTGACAATAACAATATCTCCATTGACCCTTTGCTTCAAAGAAAAATAAAAAACACCCAGAATACTATCAGTTTCCTTGGTCTTGTGAATGTTTTGATCAGCAGCAAAATGTCATTCTGTTTCCAGCTGTTGCTAGGTGTTGCAATGTCTCAGCCTCAGTCTCTGATTTCTCCAGTTTCCATAACTAACTGCCTACACTTAAAAGCGTTTCTTTACCTACTCATTTTCCCTCAGGACTTTCCATTTTTATCTTGTATTTTTCCACTCTTTTGGCAGACCTGCATGGGCAAGGACGTAACCCTTCACGTCTCAGCAAGCAACCCCGCTATGCTACTGTACCAGAAGTTTGGATTCAAGACTGAAGAATATGTATTAGATTTCTATGATAAATATTACCCATTGGAGAGTACAGAGTGTAAACACGCATTCTTTCTGAGGCTCCGGCGCTGATGTGAATACAGCTCACAGAGAAACGCATGCGCTATTGGAGAACAGGTCTTTGTGGAGATCTAAAGGCAGTGATTGATTTCACAGGGAGCTCTAATCTTCTCTGTGATTACATGGTCCTTCAAACTCCCAACCAAAGTGAGAAAAGCGGCATGCAGTGAAATGAGCAGTGAGCAGCCCTTTAGCACAATCACCCTCCAGTCCTTCCTGGAGATGCCTTCAGCCGGCATCCCAGACTCCACAGTTAAATGAACGATGTCGTGATTCTCCCTCCATCTGACAGTTTGTAAGAGGGAAAGAGCATCTAACCTGATGCTCTTGGAGAGAGATAACCTGTCTGTCATGACTTAAAGGATGAGAAAATGTGGTGTAGCTATTAAAGATTCAGGCAGTCCCAAAAGGCACTGTCCTGTCCTGGGATGATGAGAGATTATGAGGTGATTTCATAAAAGGAATCCAACCCTGTGCCCGGCCATTGATGTGTTGTCATTGAATCCAGGAGGATTTCTAGGGCACTGAAGTTTTGTTGTTTCTTTTGCTGACTTTGGTTACCGTCAGAAAAAATAAACTAGATGTTTGTGTCTACATGTTCTACCTATTAGCATTTTCCTGCAGGGACTTGGGCCCATGGCCTGGGAGGTTGATTTGGGATTGGGGTTGTTGGGCAGCCTGACATTCACCTGGCCTATCCTGGCCCTTCTCATGCCCAAGACAGTTGTTTCACAGGAGTGGAAGTGTGGGTGATGCAAGTAGAACCCTCTAGATGTACCCTGTATGGTCTGCAGGACAGGACTGTTTGCTGTGTTTGTGGCTGTTGGAGATAGACTGTCAATCAGGTTGTTTGTGATCCAACAAGAACATTTCCAAAAGTATCTAGGTGTTCTCAAATAAAAAGCTTTCTTTGCACAACCCATGGCCAGAGCTTCAATCTAGTCAGTTTGCTTTCAAACCCTCTTTAATTAATATCAGTGGTTCTTAACTTTTTGGGACATGGATCACTTTGAGAATACAAAGAAAGCTGAATACTCTCTAGAAAACTGTCATGCACATTTAAAATTTTGCATCAGGGATCTGTCGACCACAAATTAAGAACATCTGTTCTAGAAGCTGTACTTGCAGCCAGCTCATATTCCTTTGTGTGAGAGAGAATGTGTTGAGCTTCCACATTAAGCCAATCTGGAAGCTGTTCAGTCATCTGGGGAAACAGTTGAGGCTCCATTTCATTTGTGAGAGGAACTGTAGCCGCACTGTCTTATCTATTTCTTTCCTTTTCTTTCCCTCCCACCCTGCCTCCCAAGAGTTTTGTGCCTCTTTGAAAGTTTTTTGTTGACAGAATGGATTGTAATACCACGAAGTAAAATTGAGGAGACGACATTTCCACATCTGTAAACCAGCTCATGATTGTTGTATGTGAATGTCAGGCATTTGTTGCAAAGCGGGGGCTCAAATAATTGTCTCTGTAACTTCAAGGAGCCGAGGAAAGCTGTGATTGCTTTTACTGACTCTGTTTCACTTTTTTTTTTTTAATTTTGAGAAATTTTAAAAACCCTTTTCATTTCCTTTTTTAATTTTGAGACAGGGTCTCACTTTGTCGCCCAGGCTGCAGTGAAGTGGCACTGGCTCAATCTCAGCTCACTGCAACTTCCGCCTCCCAGGTTCAAGTGATTCTCCTGCCTTAGCCTCCTGAATAGCTGGGACCACAGGAACATGCCACCACGCCTGGCTAATTTTTTGTGTTTTTGGTAGAGATGGGGTTTCACCATGTTTTCCAGGGTGGTCTTGAACTCCTGAGCTCAAGTGATCTTGGTCTCCCAAATTGCTGGGATTACAGGCATGAGCCACCACACCCAGCCTTTGAGAAATTTTAATCACACACAAAGAGAATGATGCCACAAACCCCATCACCCATATTCAACAATTGTTAAAATTCTATCTCATTTGCTTCATTTATCCTTTTGTTTTTTTTTGCTAAACTATCTGAAGGTAAATTCTAGATATCATATAATTTTACCACTACTTACTCAAATAGGTATTTCTAAAAAATAATGATATTATATAATCTCAATGTTCATTATCAGTTCACTAACAAGATGAACACGTTTGGAATTATCTAGTAGTCAACCTGTAGTCACACCTTTCGAATTGTCTCAGAAATTCCTTTTACAGTTGGTTTGTTGGATCAGCGGCCAAGCAGGGTCCACATAAGTGACTTACTGTCCTGTCTCCACCGCCTGTTCATCCAGAGTGCCTCCACCCTATTACTGCGCTGCCACTGACAACATCAGTTGTCCCATGGCGTGTCCCACATGTGGGTTGTCTGTTGCATCCTTGTTGTGTCCTTCATGGGGTGGGACTGACTGGACAAGGTGAGGAGTGGACCTGTGCTTGTCTCTTTAGCGGAGGGTGGGGACAGCTGACTCCCTGCCCCACTCCATTCCCTGCTTGGGTGTTGGGGCAGGGCCATTTCCCAGGGGTGGGCTTGGTGGCCCCTGTGTGTGGGGCAGCTGTCGGTTTTGATCTGCCTTTCTCTCTGGCCCTTCTGAGCTAGCCCTGTAGTAAACCCTTAGCTAGTCCTCTAGAAGTGAATCTCCACAGTGCCAGGCTTGGGGCTGGGTTGCGGAAGGGCCATGTTTTGGTGGATTAAAGTCAAAATTTACTATGAAGTTTCAGAATATCAAGTAAGGAGGAAGGCTTGTTTTTTCATGCCACAAAAGTGAGAATGAGTTCTGACAAGCTGAAGAACTCTGCCTTCAGTTGCGTGTTCGTGACAGAGTCTGGATTGTCCCCTTGGGAGGTGGCCTGGGGTAGCCAGGTGGGCCTTTGGGATCCCTAGGGGGGTGTAGGAATTCTGATTAATTATTGTCCATATTTACCCAGTCTTGTTCTAGGGAGATTGAGCTCTATTTACAGCAGGATGTTTAAGAACCAGAAACATAATTTTAAATTTTCTAAAGGCAGTTAACATATTTTACATAAAGTTTTCATCACCTAAAAGCCACACTGCCTTGGGACCTCTCCTGGAACTGTCTCCTGCAAGTGGCTTGGTGTCTTCACTACAGCCCTGAGGAGAAGCATCCAGGGTGACCCCACAACGTGGGGCTGCATTACACAGTGTGGTTAAGGATATCCTCCAGGTATCTAACAGCAGGAAGTTGCAGTAAAAACATAATGTACCTCAGAACTGGGAATGGCCATGGGGTCATGAGACTCTTCATTAGTACATACCTAACTCACATACTTGTGAGTTTGTTAGGACATACTTGACTCTGAGAAATGTATTACAGTTATTTATGAGAAACATGTTCACAGTCTTAGTGAATGTCATGCTTCAGCTTCCTCATCTGTAAAACAGGGTTGATGAGACCCACCTCACACATTTGTAGTGATAGGTACAACAAGGTCAAGAAAATCATAAATGGAGGTCCCTGAATTCAAAGCCAGGCAGTCTGGCACCACAGCCTGCAGCCTTCACCGCTGTGGCTAAGCCTTGGGGAGGTGTGGGGAATAGTTTAGGGGGTCTGTGTGTGTCTGGCTCAGTACTGCCCCCAGTGCCTGGAGTGGTGCCCAGCGCAGAGCCAGTACTCCACACATTGAATGAAGGAGGGAGAAAATGTGTACCAGGAGTTCACACCAGGAAAGTGTGTACCAGGAGTTCAATGTGATGAGAGACCTCAGTAATGCCTCTTGTTTTTTTCACTTTTTAAATATTATAGGCATGGAATCTTTCTGTTTATCACAAATCATAAGTGTTTCTCATTGCACCCAGCCCCTTCTCTTTGCCTGGATAGGTAAAGGCAACTCTTAGCCTCTTAGAACCTTACAACATTATATTCAGGTTACCCCATGCCAGAAGAATCTCTACAAAAGTAACCAAAGACTGTAGTAAAATTTCAGTTTTATGAGCTAAAGGAAAAGACTGATGGCTGCTCAGGTTAAGAGGCTGGAAGGTGGACAGTTTGTGCTGTCACAGATGGAATGGCTCCAGGCAAGCCCACATGTGTGAAGGGCAGCTCAGCCTGCCCCTGTAGCCTTGCTGCTCATATAAGGTGGAATTTTATTGCAAGTGACCTCAGAGCATAGATCTGGAAGGCCACTGGCCCAAGCATGGTGACCAAGTCCACCTGGAAACTCAGAAGACCCAACAAACATTCTGTCCAGCAGAGCAGATTCCAGGTGCATCACATGTGAATCCCCTCAGCCCTTGGGACAGCCAGAGCTCCTAGGAGTTTGTCCCCACTGGGTGCAGTCAGTAATGTGCTGATAAATGACCACAGACTGGAGGTGAGGCGGGGGAGAGGGGGAGCAGTAAACCAAGCCCCTGATTTGTAGTGTTTGCTGATTTCCATGGTGAAATACTGTTACTATGGCCAATTTTTCTTTTTCTTTTTTGAGACAGAGTTTTGCTCTTGTCACCCAGAGTGGAGTGCAATGGCACAATCTCTGCTCACTGCAACCTCCGCCTCCTGGGTTCAAGTGATTCTCCTGCCTCAGCCTCCCAAGTAGCTGGGATTACAAGCGTGTGCCACCACGACCACCACGCCCAGCTAATTTTTGTATTTTTTTTTTTTTTTTTTTGAGACAGATTCTCGCACTGCCGCCCAGGCTGGAGTGTAGTGGCGCAATCTCGGTTCACTGCAAGCTCCGCTTCCCGGGTTCATGCCATTACCCTGCCTCAATCTCCTGAGTAGCTGGGACTACAGGCGCCCACCACCATGCCCGGCTGATTTTTTGTATTTTTAGTAGAGACGGGTTTCACCGTGTTAGCCAGGATGGCCTCAATCTCCTGACCTCATGATCCACCTGCCTCGGCCTCCCAAAGTGCTGAGATTACCGGTGTGAGCCACTGCGCCCGGCCTAATTTTTGTATTTGTAGTAGAGATGGGATTTCACCATGTTGGCCAGACTGGTCTCGAACTCCTGACCTCAGGTGATCCGCCCACCTTGGCCTTCCCAAGTGCTGGGATTACAGGCGTGAGCCACCGCACCTGGCACCATGGCCAATTTTCAAGCTACCAGTGTGATGTCACTAAACCCAGAGGTAGAAAGACATGTACAGCAGCTGCCATTATATTGTATTTCTGTCACACAGAAACAATAGATGGAAGTTACCTCAGAAGCACAGGTAATAGTAACAAGCAGTCAGATAATTGTCATGTGGTAAGTTGTTTTGTTTGTTTGTATCTTACAGAGATAGGGTCTTGCTATGTTGGCCAGGGTGGTCTTGAACTCCTGGCCTCAAGCAGTACTCCCACCTCAGCCTCACAAATTGCTAGGATTACAGGCATGAGCCACTACACCTGGCCGACATTTAGTATGTTTTGAGTATTGATTTTAAATATGATTCATTTAATTAATGTATATAATTTAACTTTTAATAATGACTTTGGAAATCTAACCACCAGCTCCTGCATGCAGCCACCTCAGGGCTGGGCAGAATGGAGTCTGATGGCTTGCCTGGTGGTCCCACAAGCAGCAGACGTGAACAGCTCCTGGAGCTCACCACATGCGGCCCACAGTGTCAGCCTGGGCAAGGATGGAGCTGCCTCCCGAGGAGTTCCTGTGCTGCCAGGAGTAGCTGGTGGGGGCGGACTAAGAAGGTCAGGGAGGCTTTCTGGAGGCCCTGGGAGGCCCAGGTTGCAGCCTCACACACATTGGATTGTCTGTGGCTTTTGTATCTTCCAAGCTGGCTGCAGGGAGACCACTCTACTGAACACATTCTATGGCTTAAAGCAGTGGTCCCCAACCTTTTTGGCACCAGAGACCAGTTTTGTGGAATACAATTTTTCCATGGACTGGGGTTGAGGGGGGAATGGTTTCAGGATGATTCAAGCACATTACATTTATTGTGCACTTTATTTCTATTATTATTACATTGAAATATATAATGAAATAATTATAAAAGTCAGCATAATGTAGAATCAGTGGGAGCCCTAAGCTTGTTTGTTTGCAGCTAGATGGTCCCATCTGGGGGTGATGGGAGACAGTGGCAGATCATAGGGCATTAAATTCTCATAAGGAGTGCACAACCTATATCCCTTAAATATGCAGTCCACAATAGGGTTCACATTCCTGTGAGAATGTAATGCCACTGCTGATCTGACTGGAGGTGGAGCTCAGGTGATAATGTCCTCTCTCACCACTCCTATTCAACATAGTATTGGAAGTTCTGGCCAGGGCAATCAGGCAGGAGAAGGAAATAAAGGGTATTCAATTAGGAAAAGAGGAAGTCAAATTGTCCCTGTTTGCAGATGACATGATTGTATATCTAGAAAACTCCATCGTCTCAGCCCAAAATCTCCTCAAGCTGATAAGCAACTTCAGCAAAGTCTCAGGATACAAAATCAATGTACAAAAATCACAGCATTCTTATACACCAATAACAGGCAAACAGAGAGCTAAATTATGAGTGAACTCCCATTCACAATTGCTTCAAAGAGAATAAAATACCTAGGAATCCAACTTATAAGGGATGTGAAAGACCTCTTCAAGGAGAACTACAAACCACTGCTCAATGAAATAAAAGAGGACACAAACAAATGGAAGAACATTCCATGCTCATGGGTAGGAAGAATCAATATCGTGAAAATGGCCATATTGCCCAAGGTAATTTATAGATTCAATGCCATCCCTATCAAGCTACCAATGACTTTCTTCACAGAATTGGAAAAAACTACTTTAACGTTCATATGGAATCAAAAAAGAGCCCACATTGCCAAGTCAATCCTAAGCCAAAAGAACAAAGCTGGAGGCATCACGCTACCTGACTTCAAACTATACTATAAGGCTACAGTAACCAAAACAGCATGGTACTGGTATCAAAACAGAGATAAAGACCAATGGAACAGAACAGAGCCCTCAGAAATAATGCCACATATCTACAACTATCTGATCTTTGACAAACCTGACAAAAACAAGAAATGGGGAAAGGATTCCCTATTTAATAAATGGTGCTGGGAAAACTGGCTAGCCATATGTAGAAAGCTGAAACTGGATCCCTTCCTTACACCTTATACAAAAATTAATTCAAGATGGATTAAAGACTTACATGTTAGACCTAAAACCATAAAAACCCTAGAAGAAAACCTAGGCAATACCATTCAGGACATAGGCGTGGGCAAGGACTTCATGTCTAAAACACCAAAAGCAATGGCAACAAAAGCCAAAATTGACAAATGGGATCTAATTAAACTAAAGAGCTTCTGCACAGCAAAAGAAACTACCATCAGAGTGAACAGGCAACCTACAGAATGGGAGAAAATTTTTGCAACCTACTCATCTGATAAAAGGCTAATATCCAGAATCTACAATGAACTCAAACAAATTTACAAGAAAAAAACAAACAACCCCATCAAAAAGTGGGCAAAGGATATGAACAGACACTTCTCAAAAGAATATGAAGGATATGAACAGACACTTCTCAAAAGAAGACAGTTATGCAGCCAAAAAACACATGAAAAAATGCCCATCATCACTGGCCATCAGAGAAATGCAAATCAAAACCACAATGAGATACTATCTCACACCAGTTAGAATGGCCATCATTAAAAAGTCAGGACACAACAGGTGCTGGAGAGGATGTGGAGAAATAGGAAAACTTTTACACTGTTGGTGGGACTGTAAACTAGTTCAACCATTGTGGAAGTCAGTGTGGTGATTCCTCAGGGATCTAGAACTAGAAATACCATTTGACCCAGCCATCCCATTACTGGGTATATACCCAAAGGATTACAAATCGTGCTGCTATAAAGACACAGGCACACGTATGTTTATTGCGGCACTATTCACAATAGCAAAGAGTTGGAACCAACCTTAATGTCCAACAACGATAGACTGGATTAAGAAAATGTGGCACATATACACCATGGAATACTATGCAGCCATAACAAATGATGAGTTCATGTCCTTTGTAGGGACATGGATGAAACTGGAAACCATCATTCTCAGTAAACTATCGCAAGGACAAAAAACCAAACACTGCATGTTCTCACTCATAGGTGGGAATTGAACAATGAGAACACATGGACACAGGAAGGGGAACATCACACACTGGGGACTGTTGTGGCGTGGGGAGAGGGGGGAGGGATAGCATTAGGAGATATACCTAATGCTAAACTACAATTTAATGGGTGCAGCACACCAACATGGCACATGTATACATATGTAACAAACCTGCACGTTGTGCACATGTACCCTAAAACTTAAAGTATAATAATAATAAAAAAAACCAAAAAACAAAAAACACAATACCATTAACACTAGTACTAAAAAAGAAATAGGTACAAATCTAACAAAACATGTACAAGATCTATGTGAGGAAAACTATAAAAGTCTAATGAACGAAATCAAGTTACTAAATAAATGGGGAGCTATTCCATGTTCATGAATACTGTAAAGATGTCACCTCTCCTCAACTTGATGTACAGAATCAATGCAGTTTCAGTAAAGATTCCAGCAAGCTATTTTGTATTATATTGCCAAATTGGTTCTAAAACTTACATGGAGATGCAAAAAACCCAGAATAGCTAGTTTTGAAGAAGAACAAAGCCAGAAGACTGACACTACCCAACTTGAAAAGTTACTATAAAGTTACAATAATCAAAGCAGTGGTATTGACGAAAGAGTAAAGAAATAGATTAACGAAACAGAATAGTGAGCCCAGAAATAGACCCACATAAATATAGTCAGCTGATCTTTGACAAAGGAGCAAAGGCAATACAACGGAGCAAAGATAGTCTTTTCAACAAAAGATGCTAGAAGAACTTGAGGTCCTATACTTTTCATAACATTTAACTCAAAATGGATCAGAGATCTAAATGTAAAATGCACAGTTATGAAAGTCCTAGAAGATTACATAGGACAAAATCTAGATGACATTGGGTATGATGATGACTTTTTAGATATAACACCAAAAGTATGATTAATGAAAGAAATAATTGGACTTCATTAAGATTAAAAATTTTGCCTTCTCATTACAAATGAGAAGGCAAGCCACAGACTAAAAGATATAATTGTAATAGACTTATTTAAAATATACAAATAACCTTAAAACTTAACAAAGAAGATATATGTGGCAAATAAGCATATGAAAAGATGCTCAACAGCACATCATTAAGGAATTGCACATTGAAACAGTAAGATCCAACTACATACCTTTTAGAACATTTTAGGGGAATCTCGGTGTTTCTCATTTACTTAAATAAGTTGTTGCCACAGTTTCGGTGGTAATCCTCACATGAGTCTGAGGGGACTGATTGCATCTGGAGAATTTGTGGGGAAGCCTCGGAAGCTTATTTCATGAATTATTAGAGTGAGGGGGGAGGTTGAGGGAGGGAGGGAAAGAGAAGGAATAGATCAAGACCAAGAAAAAACAACCCAAAGGCAGGTCTTGTTGCACCTTCTAGTCCCTCGGCTGGACCTCAACCAACCCCCAGTCCTCATCTCTGAGCGCTAGGAGGAGGGACTGTAAGGAGAAAACTGGTCACCTGTTCTCTTTCTCTGGAGGCCCTTTGTTCCAGTTGCACAGCCTGATTCGCTCTTCCATCTGCTCCCGTTAGTCAACGAAGGCCTGGTGTCACCATCCCAGGAACGTGGCTTCCTTCTCTGGGCTCCCTCCAGTCAGCAACACCAGATTGCTCTTTCTTCCCACTTAGCTCTGCTCCCTTTTGAATCTTATATACATTTCTATTTTCTCTTCTAATTCTCAGGTTATTTGCATTACAGCCACAGGTGTGGCTGTAAAAAACTTGGCCTTTGGATTATTTGGGCTTGAATCCTGTACCTACTATTTGCTACCTGTGGTTCAGTTTCCCCACTTGTTAAAAATATTTCTTTTGTCGTGAGGGGTATGTGAAGTACATACATGGCGCCTTGTAGCTGGCGGGCACACAACAATGGTGGTTATCCTCAGGAGTAGAGAGTACCCCAAACAGTGTGGAGCTGGAACTGTGTAATTCTTAACATTGACTGCACAAAGCACCAGGTTCCTGGGTTCCTTCCTCAGAGAATCTCATGTAGTTGGTCTGGGGTGTAGCGCTGGCACAGAGGTTTTTAAAAGCTTCACAGTCCAGATGATCCTGACAGATGGCCGAGACTGAGAACCATAGGTGTGCGGGACTAATCAAGGATGGAAATCTCTTTGTGCACTTTATCTAACCCGCCTCACCCCCTAGATCCTATGTCTTTGCTTAGCCCTGGTCTTCAGCCCCCAGGCACACTGTGCCTCCAATGCTGGACAGGCCCTCATTTCACTTTCTGAAGTGCATTTCTTTCTCCAAGCCCAGAGGCCTGTCTGAACGTTTGGTAACTGACCTACTCAGAATGAAGCAGGACTCACTTTGTCTTTTTTAGGTGGAAGCTGACTCCGTGTTGGATTACATTTTTTCTCACAATCGCTTTTTCTTTGGTATCATATTGGTGCTTATCCTCTTCCTCCCAGAAGACCAGACTCATTGGCTTTTGTGCACTAAAAATCTAAACCACTGGAGTTTACATGTAGGATCCCAGGTGTAAATTAATGTTTGGGCAAAGCAAGGCTTCTCCCCAGGGTAATCAAAATCCCCAGGGCTAGAGATAAGGAAAGGAGGGGTGAGGCAGGAAGAAGGCTATACAGCCGAATTAGGTAGGATGCTTTAGGCTGCAAGTAATAGAAATGCCAACTCAAACTGGCTTAAACCACCATCAATTATTGTCTCACCTAGCATATGTCCAGAGGCAGTGTGTCCCATAGTCACATAGCTGGTTAGCTTATTAGCTGTGTGGCCTTGCACAAGTGACTTAGCCTCAATTTCCTCATCTGTGAGAAGGATTGTTGCGTATTAAATTAGATAATATAAGCAAAATTCTTACAGCACTCTATAGCATACAGTAAGTGTTTTGTAAGTGTTTGCAACTGTATTGTTCAGTCATTGCTCCATAACAAACAAATGCAAACATCTCAGTCTACAACAATTGGCATTTCCTTCTCATGTGTCTACAGGTTGGCAGGATTTGGTTGGGCCACTCTAATTCAATCTGTGTGTGGCTAGGCATGGTGGCTTATGCCTGTAATCTCAGCATTTGGGGAGGCTGAGGTGGGTGGATTGCTTGAGCCCAGGAGTTGGAGACCAGCCTGGGTAACATGGTGAAAACCCATCGCTACAAAAAAAAAAAAAAAAAAAAAAAAGCCTGGCATGGTGGTGTGTGCCTGTAGTCCCAGCTACTTGAGAGGCTAAGGTGGGAGGATCACATGAGCCCAGGAGGTCAAGGCTGCAGTGAGCTGTGATCACGCCACTGCACTCCAGCCTGAGTGGCAGAGACAGAACCTGCCTTAAAAAAAGAAAACAGAAAAACAAAAAAGGCTCACAATCTGGGTGCTGCCGGGTTTAGCTCTTGTGCTGATGGGCTCAGGTTTGCCTCACACATGTTCCTTCTGGTCTCATGGCAGCACTACAACAGGCCCCAGGAGAATGCTTTCCCGCAGCAATAGTAGAGGCACAAGACAGTGGAAAAAACACAAGGCCTTGGTCAGGAACTGGGACATTGTCCCACACGTGAGTGTGTGTGTGTGTGTGAGTGTGTGTGTGTATGCGCACACACGGGGCAGAAATTATGAGTGAAAGAGACAGGGATGGAGGAAGGAGTGGGGGAAGGAGGAGAGTAGTAGGTAGGAAAGGAATGCACAGCAATCTGAGTAAAGGGTTTATAGGTATTCTTCGTACTGTTTTTATTTTTGCAACTTTTCTGTGTTTGCAGTTATTTCCAAATAAAAAATAAGCAGAAAGGAAAAGCTAATCATCTCCCCCTACTCCAGTCCTCCAGGGATGTGTCCTTCCACACCTTCTCCACACCCGCACAAACCTAGACGAATTGCTTCCACACCCACACAAACCTATGTGAATTCCTTCCACACCTTCTCCACACCCGCATAAACCTTGACGATTCCTTCCACACCTTCTCCACACCCACACAAACCTATGTGAATTCCTTCCACACCTTCTCCACACCCACACAAACCTAGATGTGAATTCCTTCCACACCTTCTCCACACCCACACAAACCTAGACAATTCCTTCCACACCTTCTCCACACCCACACAAATGGAGACGAATTCCTTCCACACCTTCTCCACACCCACACAAACCTATGTGAATTCCTTCCACACCTTCTCCACACCCACACAAACCTGGACGAATTCCTTCCACACCTTCTCCACATCCACACAAACCTGGACGCATTCTTATACACTTAAAATGGGATTTTGTTGTTTTATTAAAATGGAGTCATTCTCTGTGCATTAATTATTGTGCAGCTTGATTTTTCTCCTTTTTTTTTAAATCTTGCTCCGTCATCCAGGCTGGAGTGCAGTGGCATGATCTCAGCTCACTGCAACCTCCACCTCCTGGGTTCAAGTGATTCTCCTGCCTCAGCCTCCTGAGTAGCTAGGATCACAGGGTTGTACCACAATGCCTGTCTAATTTTTGTATTTTTAGTAGACACAGGATTTCACCGTGTTGGCCAGGCTGGTCTTGAACTCCTGGCCTCAAGCAATCCGCCCACCTTGGCCTCCCAAAGTGCTGGGATTACAGGCATGAGCCACCGCATCTGGCTGATTTTTCTCTTCACAATACATCATAGACATCCCTTCAGGCCAAAAGACATAGATTTAATTTACTTTTAAATAGAGCTGCATAGTATTCTATATGTGTGTAAGTATCACAGTTTCTTCAACCATCTCTTATTGGTTGATATTCTGGCAGTTTCCAGTTTTTTGCCTACAAACAAAGCAGCAAACAGTATGCTTGCACATATAACCTGTTGTATTGGTGCCAAATCCATGAATCACTTCTGAAATTATAATTTTAATCAGAGTCAAGTAGCACCACAGATCCTCCAAGATCCATTCTGCTGAACACTCTTCCACAGTGGCTGTTAAGGCTGGTCTCCAGCTGTTCACACCTTATGTCTAGTGCATGCAAACTTGGCATTTTTCTGGAGGGCCAGCAGATCTTCTAGGAAGCTGGGCACACTGAGTTTCTCCTTGAACGTGAAGAGACTATTGAAACCTGTCTGCTATCTTTTGGTAGATCCCTCATATTTGGCAGGTGAGTCCAGTATTAGTATATGTTCACCAAACTTCACAGAGCCCTTCTCATCTCACTCATGAGTGTCTGGTAATTATATAACTTTAAAAAGGTTTTGTTAGGGCTGGGCGTGGTGGCTCATGTGTGTAATCCCTGCACTTTGGGAGACTGAGGTGGGCGAATTATCTGAGGTCAGGAGTTCAAAAACCAGCCTGGCCAACACGGTGAAACCCCATCTCTACTAGAAATACAAAAATTCGCTGGGCATGGTGGCGGGTGCCTGTAGTCCCAGCTACTCGGGAGGCTGAGGCAAGAGAATCACTTGAACCTGGGAGGCGGAGGTTACAGTGAGCCCAGATAGTGCCACTGCACTCCAGCCTGGGCAACAGAGTGAGGCTCTGTCAAAAAAAAAAAAAAAAAAAAAAAAAAGTTTTGTTAGAAATTTTAGGCAGGGCCCAGGCTTCTGTAGAGGGGGGGCCACATGTGGTCCACAAGTAGCTGACTGGATGCTCAAGTGGAGTCCATTTCCAGCACAATTAATGTGGCTGAGATCATGGTTTTGATTTTCACATGGGGCACACTGCCTCAGGCCAAGAATAATAATGAACATTTTTGGAAAGCTGCCTCATTCAGGAACCCAGTTTTACAAAGACCATCTCATTTAATTTCCTCCACAACTCTGTGAAGTATAAGAGTTGTATTACCCCATCGTATCACTTTTCTATTACCACAATAATTCTGTATAAAAACACCCTAAAATCTAGTGGTTCAAAATCACCACCTATATTATTTGCTTGTGGTTCTGTGAGTAACTGAGGCTGGACTCAACTGGGCAGTCCTTCTGGTTTCTGCTGGGCTTCTTCCTCTTGTGTCTGTGGCCAGCTACAGGTCAGCGAGGCACCTTGGCTTCTGGGAGTTGGCTGGCTGTTGGCTAGGGAGATGGGAATTTTTTTTTTTTTTTTTTTTTGAGACGGAGTCTCACTCTGTCGCCCAGGCTGGAGTGCAGTGGCGCAGTCTCGGCTCACTGCAAGCTCCGCCTCCCAGGTTCACGCCGTTCTCCTGCCTCAGCCTCTCCGAGTAGCTGGGACTACAGGCGCCCGCCACCACGCCCGGCTAATTTTTTTGTATTTTTAGTAGAGACGGGGTTTCACTGTGGTCTCGATCTCCTGACCTCGTGATCCGCCCGCCTCAGCCTCCCAAAGTGCTGGGATTACAAGCGTGAGCCACCGCGCCCGGCCGGGAATTTTTGATCTATGTGGTCTCTCAGCCTCCAACAGGCTAGCCTGGGCTTATTTACATGTAGGAGGATGGAGGTGGTGTTGAGAGTGGGAGACAGGTGGAACAGAGAGAAAGGCAATAGAAAGGCCAAGGCTTGTGGAGGTCTGCCTCAAAACTGGCACAATATTACTTTGCCACATTCTTTTGGCCAGAACAAGTCAGAAGGTCAGCCCAGATTTAAGGAGTAGGAAAAAAGAGCCCACATCTTGAGAGGAGCTGAAAAGTCACACTGCAAAGGGCATGAATACAAAGGAAAGTGGTCGGGTGCTCTGGCTCACGCCTGTAATCCCAGCACTTTGGGAGGCTGAGGAGGGCAGATCGCCTGAGGTCTCAAGTTCGGGACCAGCCTGGCCAAGACGGTGAAACCCCGTCTCTACTAAAAATACACAATTTAGCCAGGCATGGTGGCGGGTGCCTGTAATCCCAACTACTTGGGAGGCTGAAGTACAAGAACCTCTTGAACCTGGGAGGTGGAGGTTGCAGTGAGCCAAGAGGGTGCCAGTGCACTCCAGCCTGGGTGACAGGGCAAGACTCTGTCTCAAAAAAAAGAAGAGAAAAACTCTGTGGCCATTTTTGTAATTTACTTTGCTGCCTCCTATTTTTGTAAATAAAGTTTTATTGGGACACAGCCACATCCATTGGTGTACGTATCATCTATGATTCCTTTCATGCTACAGTGACAGAGTTGAGTAGTAGCAATAGTGACCACATGGCCCGCAAAGCCTAAAATATTCCCTGTCTGGCCCTTTCTAGAATACATGTGCTGCCCCCTGCCCTGCCCTGAGTTCTCTAAAGCCTCTATCCACATGGCTATGCTGTACCTTTAATGCAAACTGCCCTGACCTGGGGAAAAATGGTCTCTGTGGATGTTGTGTGTTTAAATGCCTGGACTAGTCTCCTCTCTGTGTGAAAACACCCTTGACTCCCATAGATTTCCTTGGCCTTCACGGTGATCCCTGTGGGCCCAGTCTTTGGTTGTCCTTTGCTTGGAGGAGGCGGCATGGGTTTGAGCTTCTGATCTTTAACAGCAGGGACAGGTAAGACGAGAGCAGACAGGCCCTCTGGGAATTCAAGGCCCACACAGAGAGAAGCTGCCTGATGCCTGATCCCTCCCTGCCACGCAGCTGGGCACGGTCACAAAACAGTCCTGTTTGAAGTGGTTTACTAAGTATTGGCCTCAGGGCCAGGCCCCGGTAAGCCTGCCATTTCATCTAGCACTTTTCACCAAGCTTGCTGTTGAAGATTTCTCAGGAAGGCGCCAGAGACACGATGATGAGATCCAATTATTATTTAAATCTAGAGCTGGTCTTAGCAGGCTGAGGTTTACTGGGAAATAGACCATAACAAATAGAAGTATTGATGAGTTTGGCCAGGAGCGATGGCTCACGCCTGTAATCCCAGCACTTTGGGAGGCTGAGGTGGGCGGATCACGAGGTCAGGAGATGAAGACCATCCTGGCTAACACGGTGAAACCCCGTCTCTACTAAAAATATAAAAATTAGCCTGGCGTGGTGGCGGGTGCCTGTAGTCCCAGCTACTTGGGAGGCTGAGGCAAGAGAATGGCATGAACCCAGGAGGTGGAGCTTGCAGTGAGCAGAGAGAGATTGCGCCACTGCACTCCAGCCTGGGCGACAGAGCGAGACTCCATCTCAAAAAAAAGAGTAGTATTGATGAGTTCAATGTAAAGGGGAAAAAGCTCAGTATTTATGTACTTAATTGGAACCACCTATACCATGTATTAAGCCAAAAGAACAAGATTCAGAACAGTGTGTGGTTTGCTACCATTTATGTTAAAAGAGGGCAGGGGTATTATATTATATTATATATTTTATTATACATGCGAATAATGCCCCCCATGATCCCCAGCACCTGTGGCTGTTACATTATATGGATGGCAAGTAGGTATTAAGTTTGTTAGCTGACTTGAGATGCAGAGGTTAGCTGGGGTTATCAGAAGGCCCATTATAGAGTGAAAGAGGGAGGCAGCCCCAGAAAGATTCCACCCGCCATTGCTGGCTTTGAAGATGGAGGATGACAGCCAAGAGCTGAGGAATGCAGGCAGCCTCCAGAGGCTGGAAAGGGAAGTTCCTTCCTGCAGTCTCCAGAAGGAGCGCAGCCTTCCTGACCACACCTTGATTTGAGCTCACTCAGCCCCATTTCAGACTTCAGGCCTCCAGACTGTGAGATAATGAATTTGTGTTATGTCAAGCCTTTAGGTTTGTGGCAATTTATCACAGTAGCAGTAGGAAGCATATGTATATATATAGTCTCACGCATGCCCATGTGAAGAGACCACCAAACAAGCTTTGTGTGAGCAACACGGCTGTTTATTTCACCTGGGTGCAGGCGGGCTGAGTCCGAAAAGAGTCAGCAAAGGGTGGTGGGATTATCATTGGTTCTTACAGGCAATGTTTTGGGGGAGAGGGTGGCTCTCACAAAGTACATTCTCAAGGGTGGGGAGAATTACAAAGAAACTTCTTAAGGGTGGGGGTGATTATAAAGAACATTAATCAGTTAGGGTGGGGCAGAAACAAATCACAATGGTGGAATGTCATCAGTTAAGGCTATTTTCACTTCTGTGGATCTTCAGTTGCTTCAGGCCATCTGGATGTATACGTGTAGGTCACTGGGGATATGATGGCTTAGCTTGGGCTCAGAGGCCTGACATATATATATATATGTAGCAGGAGGTTCTCCTCAAGCAGCTAATCTCTAGGCAATCAGCCTTACTGTTATTTTGTTTGTTTTTGTTGAGACGGAGTTTCTCTCTGTTGCCCAGTCTGGAGTGCAGTGGCATGGTCTCAGTTCACTGTGACCTCTGCCTCCTGGATTCAAGCGATTCTCCTGCCTCAGTCTCCTGAGTATCTGGGACTGCAGGCCCATGCCACCACACCTGGGTAATTTTTGTACTTTTAGTAGAGACGGGGTTTCACCATATTGGCCAGGCTGCTCTCAAACTTCTGATCTCTTGATCCGCCTGCCTTGGCCTCCCAAACTGCTGGGATTACAGGCATAAGCCCTCACTGTTATTTTAATAAGCCCTTACTGTTATTTTAATAACTGACTTGCCAAGTACGGGGAAAAATCCTCCTTGTCCAATAGCATTAGGAGGCTGCTCCTTACCAAGGGCCATGTTGAGTTTTCTTTTAAAGCTCAATATGCAGTAAGGCCAATCTCCAGATCTTCACTATTCAAAGTGTGGTCATAGCCTGAGGGCTTTTTAGATATGCAGGGTATCAGCCCTACTCCAGTCCTTCTGAATCAGAATCTGTACTTTAATAAGATGTAGTGATTCATGTGCACACTAAACTCTGAGAAACACTGATCCAGCCCATCTTCCTTGCCTAGGTGCATTAAAAGAATACCCCACACTCTTTAATCAGTATGAAAATAAAGGCATGATTATTTCCGCCAAATTTTTCTTTCTCCTGCCTCCAAATTGTTCCCTGTTGCCACATAAGAGTCTCTTCCCCCTTCTTTTGGCAAAAATTCAAATGATCATCTTCAGAAGTCACCTTTCTCCTGATAACTTCCGATCACTTCTGTTCATCTCTCCCAGAGAAAATTGTCCTAAGGAATTAACACACTGTCCCTTCTCCTTGTGAAGAGACAGCCTGAGACCAGAGACTGCCCCTTCTCCTGATGAGAAGATAGCCTGAGGCCAAAGACTGTCCCTTCCCCATCCCTCCCTACTCCTCAAGCAGAGCCTCCACTCTTCAAACTTAATGGTCTCAACTGATTTCCTCAATGACTTGATTTCTGTAAGGACTTTTATTTGTGACATCAGGTTTCCCTAAACATCCAAGGGCATACTGGGCTCCTTAGATGACCTCACCCAACTATGATGTGGCACGAGGTGAAACAGTTTCCCAGAAGAACACTTGTGCCTCCAGACCAGAATTGTCACACCTGAAGTTGTTTATTTGAGCAGGCTTGTAATTGGGCTTTCCAAAGCAAGCTTTGTACAGTGGCCACACTCTGGTCTTGCATGATTCTTGAATTTGGAAGATTCCTGGTAGATGTAGAAACGGCCCAGACTGCCTGTTCAGAGCTAAGCATCATGGTAGATTAAGGTACATTCTCTCCTAGTACACCTTGAGTTACCTAATAAAATAATCCAGAGAAGCCAGCTGTGGTGACTCACACCTATAATCCCAGCACTTTGGGAGGCCAGGGTGGGTGGATCACGAGGTCAGGAGATCAAGACCACCCTGGCCAACATGGTGAAACCACGTCTCTACTAAAAATACAAATATTAGAGGGTGTAGTGGCGTGTGCCTGTAGTCCCAGCTACTGGGGAGGCTGAGGCAGGAGAATTGCTTGAATCCGGGAGGCGCAGGTTGCACTGAGCCGAGATCATGCCACTGTAGCCCAGCCTGGTGACAGAGTGAGACTCTGTCTAAAAAAAAAAAAAAAAGAAGATCCACAGCTGAGCCTCCAAGAGGTAGACTGAGGGTTGCATTTTCCTCATCTGACATTTGAAACTGCCAGTGAAGTAAGGAAGGGCAGCTCTTTTCCACAAGCAAACATTACCTCTCTGTGTCCATCTTGTAGTGGAGACCTCGTATGTGTCTGTCTTGGTAAGAATTCAGGAAGCAGTAGAGTTACGTACCCGTGGTAGATATCACTAGAAACTTCAATTTCAACAACGTAGTCAGTAGGATATAAGCTGTTGAGGTGCTTTGGCCATATCTCCACCCAAATCTCATTTTGAATTGTAGCTCTGACAATTCCCATGTGTCATGGAAGGGACCTGGTGGGAGGTAATTAAATCACGAGGGCAGGTCTTTCCCATGCTGTTCTTGTGATAGTGAATAAGTCTCACGAGATCTGATGGTTTTATAAAGAGGAGTTCCCTTACACAAGCTCTCTCTTTGCCTGCCTCCATGTAAGACGTGACTTTGCTCCTCCTTCATCTTCTGCCATGATTGTAAAGCCTCCCCACCCATGTGGAACTGTGAGTCAGTTAAACTTCTTTCCTTTATAAATTACCTGGGCTCGAGTATGTCTTTATCAGCAGTGTGAGAAAGGACTAATACAGCAGTTAACATGAACAACTCATACTCCAGAACATTCCACCCTAGATTTTCAGAGTAAAATCCAAGAGAACAGTGGAATCATAAGGCTGGGAGAGAAGCTCATGGGGCAGGAGGGGACCAAGACTGGTACAGGATATTTCATGGTTATATTTCTACAAGGATTACACTGGGGCTCCTCTTCCTTAGTACTGATCTTAACCATTCAGATCATGATTAAAACATTTCTTATCATCCCAAGGCCTATGGATTTGGGAGGCCCACAACAGTGTAAAGCCCTGAGTTAACAAAATATCATCATTTATAAAAGCTCTAAACTAGGCACAGCAACCGTATTTTTTTGGTTTTGTTTTTTTAATCCAGATTCAGAAATTAGAAGCCTCTTTTTAAAATTGAAATGGGCCCAAGTGGTTAAGTCATGTTACTTGGCTCATGTGCACTTCTCTGCCTATTGTTCCTGCTATGAAAAGTAGCAATTTGTGGCAATCAACATAAAGCTTTTTTCCCAATAGCTTTACTGAGATACAATTTACGAGCCACAAAGTTTACCCATTTTAAGTGTAGAAGTCAATGGTTTCAAGTGTATTTATGGAGTCATGCAACCATCACCGTCATTCAATTTCAGAACATTTTCTTCCCTCCATGAACCACTAGCAGATTCACAGTCACTCCTCATGACCACCCCGACCCACTCGGGTAATAGGGAGCCTTTGACTAGCCATTCACTCCATTCCCAAACAGTTTTTCATTCAAGGGCAGTGTAATTTTCACAGCATTGAACAAAACTTTCACCAGAAAGAGACCGAGGCAAAGCACCTGGCTGAGCTCCTCAGAGAGACTTGCTCTTTTGGTTACACTTATTTCATCCAGCAGCTGCTCAATCACAGAGACTCCCTGCCCCTGGCAGTCCAACTTCCCTCAGCAGGAGTCTGTTTTCAGGCTGCAGGGCTACGGAATGTGGTCATTACCCCCGCCTTAAAATATTCACATAAAGCAAATGCGTCCTCTCTGGGTAAATTCTGAGCCACGGGCAGGCGAATGTGAGTGTGTGTATGTGTGCACATGTGTGCATGGGAGTGTGTATGTGCACATGTGTGTGGTCTCCAACAGTTTGCAGCACAAACATTCACATCGAATGTAAATCTTGCTGGTCTCCAAAGCCCTGACCTGGGGAAGTCACCATACTGACGTTGTTTTACATTATTAACGACAGGGATGCAATGCAACCTTAGAAAAATCCAGAAATATCTGAAAGCTCAAACCCCACAGTAGTGTCATGAATATTTGTAGGCAAAGCACTCAGTTCTACAACTTATTTTGCACACTTCTTATAATTCATATAATGCATTCAATATCAACCTATGGGTCCACATGTCAGCTTGGTTATGCTGAAGAGCAAGTGAACCTCTAAACCCAACTTTTTGTTCAGAAGGAAAAGCTCGTCCAAGTTCTTCCTATACTTGAGGAGCCAACTACCACTAACTTTTTGAAATTTGACAAGTGGTAATTTGTCCAGGGATTTAGCTATCAAGCCATCAGAATTACAGAAACAGTATCGGCCAAATGATGCCATAAACTGTTCTTTCTGATCATAAGAAAGACTGGGTTTCAGATAATTATCATGTAATGTATATACTACATGTTTTGTTTCAGTAGCTCAATTGCAATTCCTAATGGAGCTTTAAAAAACTGGCCGGGTGCGGTGGCTCACACTTGTAATCCCAGCACTTTGGGAGGCCGAGGCAGGTGGATCACGAGGTCAGGAGATCGAGACCACGGTGAAACCCCGTCTCTACTAAAAATACAAAAAATTAGCCGGGCGTGGTGGAGGGCGCCTGTAGTCCCAGCTACTCGGAGAGGCTGAGGCCGGAGAATGGCGTGAACCCGGGAGGCGGAGCTTGCAGTGAGCCGAGATCGCGCCACCGCACTCCAGCCTGGGTGACAGAGCGAGACTCCGTCTCAAAAAAAAAAAATAAAATAAAAAAAAATAAAAAACTGATACATCATGGCCTGGTGAGGTGGCTCACACTTGTAATCCCAGCACTTTGTGGGGCATTGCTTGAACTCAGGCATTGGAGATCAGCCTGCACAAGATAGTGAGACATCATCTCTACTAAAAGTAAAAAATAATTAGCCAGATGTGATGGCATGCACCTGTAGTCCCAGCTACTCAGGAGGCCGAGGCAGGAGGCTCTCTTGAGCCCAGGAGATCAAGCCTGCAGTGAGCTGTGATCGCACCACTGCACTCCAGCCTGGGCAACAGAGCAAGACTATCTCAAAAAAAAAAAAAAAAAAAATCATTACATCAGGTAGCTGATTTCTAGACCAAACAAAAAGTTTAGGGGGCACACAGAGTGCTGTAGCCACGTGTGTCAGCCTGTCACTCTCCATCACCCTCTCTGTGTGCTCCTCTGACTCTCTAAGGGGCTAGCTTGACCCCAGCCCCGGATAGGGCCCACAAGGAGTGATAAGACAAGATAGAATTGGTGGCTTCACCAAGACTGGGACAGTATATTTCACGGTTATATTTCTACAAGGATTACACTGGGATCTGAAGTGTCATAGAAGAATTTTGACGAGCCAATCTTTACATTAAATCTAAATTCTTCTTTATTTCAAATGCTGGTTGCTGGAAGACTGAAGGAAGCTGTCCAGAAAACAGGAAACATTACTTTTAGTATGTTTCTGCTCCTGGATGCTAGGATGACTGTGGGGTGGACATAGGACCACCATTTCTGTTTGTAAAGTGGAATAGTACCTGCCCTCTCCCTGGCTCCCTGGGAAGCCATGAGAATGACATAGGTCAGGCAGAGACTCCGGGTCTCTCAGATGTTTGGTCCACGCCATGTCCCTGTCTTCTCCCCACTCTAGGGTGAGTGCCTTAGAACAAGGTACTTTAACCAGCAAACCCCCAGAAGGTATGGAAAAGGACACTGAAGTAATAGAATCCACAAGAATGTCAGCTCCACGCAGGCAGGGAGGCCTATGTTGGTTTTATCCCCAGCACCTAGCACCATGCTTGACATGTATTGTGTTAAAAAATGATTGCTGAGGCTGGGCAGGTGGCTCACATCTGTAATCCCAGCACTTTGGGAGGCCAAGGAGGGTAGATCACCTCAGGTCAGGAGTTCGACACCAGCCTGTCCAACATGGTGAAACCCCATCTCTACTAAAAATACGAAAATTAGCCAAGCGTGATGGTGTACACCTATAGTCCCAGCTACTCCGGAGGCTGAGGCATGATAATTGCTTGAACCTGGGAGGCAGAGGTTCCAGTGAACCCAGATTGACCCATCGCACTCCAGCCTGGGCCACAGAATGAGAGACCTGTCTCAAAAAAATGATTGTTGTTGAGGCTGAGCACAGTGGCTCATGCCTGTAATCCCCCCACTTTGAGAGGTCAAGGTGGGAGGATCACTTGAGGCCAGGAGTTTGAGACCAGTGTGGGCAACATAGTGGAACCCCATCTCTACAAAAAGTTTAAAATTGCCCTAACACCGAGGCGGTGGCATGGCAGTCACTGGCCAGGATCACGGGCACAGCACTGCGCTCTGTGGTGGCTCCTCACAGCCCTGCTCCAGACTCCCGTGCAAGTGTCTAGTGGGACATGGCAAACTCAGGCTGCAAGGACATCTGGGCCCAGGTGAGGAGAGTTTTCTGTGCTTCCCCTATGACTGCAACCTGCTGACTGAGAGATCCACCTCCAAAAGCCCTCGGTGGCGTTCTTCTGCATGGCCCGCCTGCAGGCAAGAAGTGCTGGAATTTATGTTGTCATGGAAGTTAATGTTTCAACTCAAGAAGGAAGAGAAATAACCTGTCGACGTTATCTGATGACAAATTACAAGAGTGGTTCCCATCCCCACAGTATAAAAAGGTTATTTGCATAGGTGCAAAAGAAAATGGTTTGCCACTGGAGTACAAAAAGAAGTTAAAAGCCGTGGGACCAAATGACTGTACAGGAAAGGTCTCAGAAGAAATTGAAGACATCATCAAAAAGGAATCACAAACTCATTAGAACATAACAGAATATATCTAAGGATATTCTATGTACTAATATAAAATACCACTTGAAAACAGGGATCTGGAGGATCTCCATGTTTGATCCATCTTCAACAGTGCTCTGAAGAAATATCGCACGTGGGTGATTCTTGTTTTCAGACTATAAAAAGAAACTGGTTTAGGAGTTAGGCAATGTTATAAAAGAGGGTGATTACCCAGCACTTTGGGAGGCTGAGGTGGGTGGATCACTTGAGGTTAGCAGTTCGAGACCAACCTGGCCAACATGGTGAAACTCCATCTCTACAAAAAATACAAAAATTAGTCGGGTGTGGTGGCACATGCCTGTAATCCCAGCTACTCAGGAGGCTGAAGCAGGAAAATCGCTTGAGGCAGAGGTTGCAGTGAGCCGAGATGGTACTACTGCACTCCAGCCTGTGCGGCAGAGTAAGACTCTGTCTCAAAAACAAAAAACAAAAGACAAAAGAACAAAAACAAAAACAAAAAAAGAGGGTGATGAGGCCCTGGAATGTGTGACAAATGCATGTGAGTACCCCTTCGGTAAACACTTGAAGCTATTATTCTCTTGAGCTGATCTTCAGTGTTTCCTTGCTCTGGCAAAGGATAGATTTGCAGCTTGCTTAATGATGCTACTGGTAAATTGCTCTGATGGTGCTGGTAAATTGCTCTGCTCTGGGTTTTAAAAAAATCAGCTTAATGAGAGTAAGTAATCTGCAGGCAATTGATAATAACATTTTGAAATTGGAAAGATGGTATACTGTTTTTAGGGGAATAAATGTATTTGTGGTTAAAAAAATAAATAAAATTAGCCAGGTGTAGTAGTGGTGTGCATCTGTACTCCCACGTACTCAGGAGGCTAAGGTGGGAGGATGGCTTGAGCCCAGGAATTCAAAGCTGCAGTGAGCTGTGAATGCACCACTGCATTCCAGCCTGAATGACAGAGAGAGACTCTGTGTAAAAAAAAAAACCTCAAAAGCCAAAACAAAACAAAAAAAATGTTTGTTGAATGCATAATAACTTTTGATACTTTCCCTCAAAATGCAAGTTAGGAAATGAAGACACAGAACATCCCTCCTCCTGTTTCTCCTGAATGCATCTCCTCAGTCTATCCTGTGCATCTGATTTATTTGACAGGCTCTGCTCTGGGTGGCCCCACTGAAGACAGAGCATTTACCCCACTCAGAGTTTTCAAAAAGTTTTCATATGCACTTTCCCATTTGATATTCTCAACCTCCCTGTGAGGCCCCATGTATCTATCCCCATCTCATAGACATTCATTGGACCTTGCTGGGAACATAGCCAGGAAAAAATAAATGTTAATTACTCTTATTTTTCTTGTCTTCTTTCCCATGTCTTCAATTGCCAAGCTACATTAATTAAACTTTTGCCTGTGATACTTTGTGCGATGAAACAAAGGCTGTAAATATAAATCAATTAATATTTGTTAGACACTTACAGGTTTGCAATGCCCCAGCCACCATATAATAGAGCAGATCAGGGAGACATGGCTACAAAGTTTAGTTTATTTTATAAAAAACAAATAGGTTAAAGAAATATCAGCAAACATTTTTATCTGTTTTTCCCCAAATCAGATGTTTCACAGATGTGCCATCTGATTGTAGGGGACACTTATAAGCCCAAAAAATATAGTATACCAGTGAGGTGAGTGATAATTCCCATTCTTACTGAATTTCTTCTTGCCTGCAGGCTGGCTTCTCTAAGGTTTAGCCAATGTTTTATTTTATGCTGTGTAACTTCTCCTTTACCTAGATTATATGGAGACATCTCTATACAGTGAAGAATCATAAATTCCTGTTTCAGTAAACTCCAAATTAATAACTTCTAAAGATCTTATTTACCTGACAATTGAATATAATTCAGCCTGATATTGACTTCATAAACATCATCCTGGATAGTAGAGAAAACACGCTATTACAGAAATTAAAGCGTTTTCACAATCCTGGGTTTGGAGCTCACTGACCTGAGCAATTGCCTAGAAAATCTGAGATTCTAAATTCTAAATTTAATCAAATATTTTATGAAACCATAAGAATGCAAAAAAAGGGGATACTGAGGAGCAAAAATCAAATGAAACAAAAAAAAGCAAATAGCAAAATAGCAGCAACTCAAGCTGTATTAATAATCACATCAAATATAAATGGACTAAATAGTCAAAAGGCAGAGATTATCAAACTAGTTATAAAAGTAAGAGCCAACTATATACTGTCTATTAGAGATGCAATTTAAGGTTAACCAACCCACACGGCTGAATGTCGTTACTTGGGAAAGAATATCCTAGAATGGCCATATCTTGGGAACTAAGGGACACATTATCAAAATTGAGCAGATTTCTGTAAAAGTAAAGGGATTCAAGGGAAGGGGACCTACACTTTACCTCTTCATGGGAGGAGAACCAAAAAATTTGTGGCCACTGAAAAAAACTGTTACAAGGATAAAACTACCTATGTATACATTGGTTATGAGGATTAGAATTGAACATAATGCACGTATTGGACACATGAATGAGAGGTTACTAGTATGATTATTATGGCTGTTAAAATAGTGAATGATTGGAATGCACAACCTGGTCAGGTTTTTTTTTAGCTTTAATTATCAGAACTTCAATGTCATGTGACATCTCAGCAGATGTTCAGTAGCTTATTGCCTTGGGTCAGGTGCCCCAGAAGCAGACTCTTAATTGAGGAGTTGAATGTAAGCACCTCATTAAGGACATGCTCACAGGAAGGCTGATGTGGAAGTAGGGATGGGCAAAGCAAATGTATGCTTTCAGGCAAAGTCCTGTGGCTCCAGCGTGATCCTACAGGGGAACTCAGGAGTGTGAGTTATGCCTCAGAGTTTCCCAGACTCCAGGCAAAGGAACTGGGCTGTCACACTCCTGCATCCTTCAGACCTTGGCCGTGGACTGCCCCAGATGGAAGATATAAACTCACAGGCACTTCTAGCAACCTGAGTGTGGAAAAAGTGGCTCCAGTAGCCTGAGAAAAGACCTCCAAGAAGAGTCTCTGGTGTGAGTCGTGGGGTGCACACTCAAGGGAGTACAGACAAAACAGTTAAAGGGATCTGCAGCGGGCTGGCCAGAGCCCTGGCAGTGTCTACTGCACTTATTAATATTTATTATGCTGAATAGACGTTAGGCTGGAGACTGTCAGCTAACACCCAGCTTGCCTGCTACAGGGCAGGGTCTTCCTTCATGTTTGTTAAGAAAGAAATCTAACATCTTGACAGGCCGCCATGTGTGAGGCCACACAATAAACAATTTAGAAAACACGACCTCATTCACTCTTCAGACGGCCTTAGGAAGAGTTTCATAGCCTTCGCTGAAGGATGAAGAATGCTCTAGAGAGACTTAGGTTCTTGCCCAAAGTCAAGTAGATAATAAATGGTGAAGCTGAGATTTGTACACACATGTGTCTGGCTCCCTGGCTGTTTCCTGAGGACTTGCTTGGGAAATAGAAAACCTTTATGAAACCCTCAGAGACCCTGAAAATTGTCTTCTCAATATAATTTTACAACAAACTATAGTGAACCTATGTCCATTGCTGCTGTATTCATTTTCTAGAGCTGCCATAACAAAATATCAAACAACAAACTGGGTGGCCTAAAACAATGGAAATTTGTTGTCTCACAGTTCTGGAGGCCAGGAGTCCAAAACCCAAGGTGTTGGTGCAGCTGTGCTCCCTCTGAGGGTGCTAGGGAAGGAACTGTTCCAGGCCTCTCTCCCGGCTTCTGGAAGCCTTAGTCTTTCTGGGGAAGTAGCTGCTTCACGCGATCCTCTGTAATCACACTGTGTTCTCCCTGTGTCTACACACCATTGCCCTCTGCATGTATGTTCAAATTTGCCTTTTTTATAAGGGCACCAGTGACCCCATCTTTTTTTTTTTTTTTGAGACGGAGTCTTGCTCTGTCGCCCAGGCTGGAGTGCAGTGGCGCAATCTCGGCTCACTGCAAGCTCCGCCTCCCGGGTTCACGCCATTCTCCTGCCTCAGCCTCTCCGAGTAGCTGGGACTACAGGCGCCCGCCACCACGCCCGGCTAATTTTTTGTATTTTTAGTAGAGACGGGGTTTCACCGTGGTCTCGATCTCCTGACCTCATGATCCGCCCGCCTCCGCCTCCCAAAGTGCTGGGATTACAAGCGTGAGCCACCGCGCCCGGCCTGACCCCATCTTAACTTAGCTAAATCTGCAAAGATTCTATTTCCAAGTAAGCTCACAATCTGAGATACTAGAGATAGGATTTCAACATATGTTTTTTGAGGAATACAATTCAACCCATAGCAGCTGCCCACCAGAGACCATGTCTCTAAATAAATAAGCAAAACAACAAAACAATGCTTTCTTTACAGAAATCTCTCTCAGTGGCTGGGAAGACAGTATACCAAAAGCCCAGGCTTGACTTGATTTGGTGGGTGATCCCAGGAATTTTTGTTCTTGGTATGCAACTTCCTATTGGCTAATAGGACCAAAAAAAATCCATTTCAGGGACTCAGAGGGTAGGCGGTGTCTGTGTATCAGCCTGGCCTTATGCCCCCTCAGAGCCCCAGGCTGACTCATGGCAGGGTTCTCTCAGTTCAGCTCTCATGCTTTCTTTGTTTCTCTTGTTGTTGAGCACAGCCTGGTTTTCCTGCCGGCTCCCACAGGGAGTGTGACTGGCAGTGCCCTGTCCCACATCTCTGACGAGCTGACAATACAGAGCTGCAGGCTGGAGACCCTGAGGACTGAGAGTATACTGACCTCTAACTTCTTCACCCTTGTCTGCAAGAAAAGAAAGCCTCTGAGCTGCAGGGTGGCAGGTCCTGGCTGTGTCATGATTCTTGAATCATATATGTTTTTCTTGGCTGAATGCCAGGGCCAAACTATCCAGGGAACACTGGTTGGGGGCGGGGGGAAAGAAGAAAGCCCTAAGTTTGTTTTCTTGCTGTCTTTTTCATCAAGATTTAAAGAGTGCCAAGGCTAAGACTGAGTAGATCTAGGGACAAACAGCAGCAACCGCCATCTGGAAAATCAGCAGGCAAGGTGCTCTGGCTAGGCCAGCAGGCACAGCAGCTCTTCAGAGGTGGTGACATTTGACTCTCAGCATAATCCCCCATGTCCTGCCATTCTTTTACTTACCTTTCCCGTTCTGGGGTCTGCACTAAGGTCTGGAATTGAGAGCTGCTATAAACGTAGGACCTGACGTTAGCAGGTGTGTACTCCAACTGTTTTCTCCAGTATCCTAAAAGAAGAGAAACATGGATAATTCTTCTCTGGCCAAGAAAGAAAAATGCTCGCATGGATTATGCATTTTCAGAAGGAAACATGCATTCTCAGAAGGGTGTTTTTCCTTTGCCAAGCTCTGTGCTGGGCTTTTCCTGTACTGGGCTCAGACAGTGTTTGGCACAAAGCAGTCATTCATTTCACAAATATGTATTGAGCACGTGTGATGTACTGTTCTAGGTGTTACTTAAATGGACAAAAGAGCAAAATAAAACCATAGTATCTAAACTAATTACAGAGTTTCTAAATGTTGGTGACATAGAGGCCTGGGACATTATTTTAGCTCTGTCATGTAGAGATCAATAGTGATAATTTGTTTTGTTCATGATTAATTAAACAGCAATATCATTGATGC
The DNA here is from genome assembly GCF_009828535.3 of Hylobates moloch. Lineage (NCBI taxonomy): Eukaryota > Metazoa > Chordata > Mammalia > Primates > Hylobatidae > Hylobates > Hylobates moloch. The sequence continues at coordinate 43,020,384 of NW_026652296.1, read as the reverse complement.
TTCTGTTCCAGAGCTGAAGCATCTTATGGTGCCAGTAAGGAGGGAAGTGCCAGGAAAAAAAGGGTGAGGACAGTCAAAGGGCACAGGAATCAACCTGAAAGAGCTCCTAATGGCCAAAGCTGAAGCAATTTAAGACTTAAAAAAAGTAATTTTGGATTATAACCCATAGAATAAAATAAACATCCATGAGTCCATACTGATACCAGTAAGTTTTTAAAAATCAATAAATAAATAAATAAGGAAGAAAGAGCAGCTTTTGCTTATGGAAGAATTATAATTAATATGTGTAGAAGGAATGAGGAAAATAGAAAATCACTGAGAAAAGCACAATAATAATTGTTGGACTCACCAACGAATTCTAAAAGTATTCAGCAAAAGTTTGAGGACAAACAGGATATTTGCAGACTCAAGTATGTCCCTCAAAATGTTTGTTAATTACAAAGAGAAATATAGTAATTTCAGAGCAGGCAAATTCAAGAGATACCACCTTAACTAGGTGATCAAAGATACTGGGAGGTGACAGCGTGCTGGCAGCCCTTACAGCCCTCGCTCGCTCTGGGCGCCTCCTCGGCCTTGGTGCCCACTCTGGCCGTGCTTGAGGAGCCCTTCAGCCCGTGGCTGCACTGTGGGAGCCCCTTTCTGGGCTGGCCAAGGCTGGAGCCGGCTCCGTCAGCTTGTAGGGAGGTGTGGAGGGAGAGACGCGAGCTGGAACCCGGGCTGCGCTCCACGCTTGCAGGCCAGCTGGAGTTCCGGGTGGGTGTGGGCTTGGCGGGCCGCACTCGGAGCGGCTGGCCGGCCCTGCTGGCCGGGGCAATGAGGGGCTTAGCACCCGGGCCAGCAGCTGCAGAGGGTGTGCTGGGTCCCTCAGCAGTGCTGGCCCACCGGCGCTGCGCTCAATTTCTCCCGGGGCCTTAGCTGCCTCCCCATGGGGAGGGCTCGGGACCTGCAGCCTGCCATGCCTGAGCCTCCCCCTCCTCCGTGGGCTCCTGTGCGGCCCAAGCCTCCCCGACGAGCGCCGCCCCCTGCTCTATGGCGCCCAGTCCCATCAACCACCCAAGGGCTGAGGAGTGCGGGCGCATGGCGCAGGACTGGCAGGCAGCTCCACCTGCAGCCCCAGTGCAAGATCCACTGGGTGAAGCCAGCTGGGCTCCTGAGTCTGGTGGGAACTTCGAGAACCTTAATGTCTAGCTAAGGGATTGTAAATACTCTGTATTTAGCTCAATCAGCACTCTGTATCTAGCTCAAGGTTTGTGAATGCACCAATCAGCACCCTGTGTCTAGCTCAGGGTTTGTGAATGCACCAATCGACACTCTGTATCTAGCTACTCTGGTGGGGACTTGGAGAACCTTTGTATGGACACTCTGTATCTACCTAATCTAGTCGGGATGTGGAGAACCTTTATGACTAGCTCAGGGATTGTAAACGCACCAATCAGCACCCTGTCAAAACAGACCACTCAGCTCTCTGTAAAACGGACCAATCAGCAGGATGTGGGTGGGGCCAGATAAGAGAATAAAAGCAGGCTGCCAGAGCTAGCAGTGGCAATCTGCTCGGGTCCCCTTCCACACTGTGGAATCTTTGTTCTTTCGCTCTTTGCAAATCCAGCTGCTGCTCACTCTTTGGGTCCACAATGCCTTTATGAGCTGTAACAGTCGCCGGGAAGGTCTGCAGCTTCACTCCTGAAGCCAGTGAGACCGCAAACCCACTGGGGGGACGAACAACTACAGACGCGAGACCTTAAGAGCTGTAACACTCACCGCGAAGGTCTGCAGGTTCACTCCTGAGCCAGCGAGACCACGAACCTACCAGAAGGAAGAAACTACGAACACATCTGAACATCAGAAGGAACAAACTCCGGACATGCTGCCTTTAAGAACTGTAACACTCAGCCGGGCGCGGTGGCTCAAGCCTGTAATCCCAGCACTTTGGGAGGCTGAGGCGGGCGGATCACGAGGTCAGGAGATCGAGACCATCCTGGCTAACACGGTGAAACCCCGTCTCTACTAAAAACACAAAAAATTAGCTGGGCGTGTTGGTGGGCGCCTGTATTCCCAGCTACTCGGGAGGCTGAGGCAGGAGAATGGCGTGAACCCAGGAGGTGGAGGTTGCGGTGAGCCGAGATCGCGCCACTGCACTCCAGCCTGGGGGACAGAGAAAGACTCCGTCTCAAAAAAAAAAAAAAGAACTGTAACACTCACCGCCAGGGTCCGCGGCTTCATTCTTGAAGTCAGTGAGACCAAGAACCCACCAATTCCGGACACAATACCATCACCAGTAAGAAGACACATCAACACGATGTACCCTCAGTAGGATGCAGGAAGAAGGAACAATGCCACCTGTGGTTTCCTGCCCAGAATGAATAGCCTCCATCTAACCCCGAGACAAACCACATTGAGGGATATTCTACGAAATCAGTGACCAGTACTTTTCAATAGTGGCAAAGTCATGAATGACAAGGAAAGACGGGGGGACTGTCACGGGTTGTAGGAGATTAAGAAGACATGACATCTATATGTAATAGTGGGAAAACTGTTGAAGCCCAAATAAAGTCTGCAGCTATGTTAATAGTATAGTACCTATGCCCATTTAGAAATTTTTTTTTTTTTTTTTTTTGAGACTTAAGCCTCTCTCTGTCGCCCAGGCTGGAGTGCAGTGGGGCCATCTCGGCTCACTGCAAGCACCGCCTCCCAGGTTCACGCCATTCTCCTTCCATAGCCCCTGCCCCGCACCCCATCAGCCGGGACTACAGGCACCCGCCACCACGCCTGGCTAATTTTTTTGTATTTTTAGTAGAGACAGGGTTTCACTGTGTTAGCCAGGATGGTCTGGATCTCCTGACCTCGTGATCCGCCTGCCTTGGTCTCCAAAAGTGCTGGGATTACAGGCGTGAGCCACTGCGCCTGGCCTAGAAAAAAATTTTTTATAGCTCAATAGTAAATAATCAAACAAGAATGTACATTTCTTAATTTTCATGTGGTTATGCCAAATGTTGATATTGGGGGTAAAGGAGAACTCTACTATCTTTGCAACTTTTCTGTGAGCCTAAAACTGTTCTTTTTAAAAGCAAGAATACATTTGACGCTCAGTGCAGTGTCTCACACCTGTAATCCCAGCAGTTTGGGAGGCCGAGGGAGGCAGATCACCTAAGGTCAGGAGCCTAGCCAACATAATGAAACCCTGTCTCTACTAAAAATATAAAAACCAGCTGGACATGGTGGCAGGCACCTGTAGTCCTAGCTACTCTGGAGACTGAGGCAGGGAATCCCTTGAACCCAGGAGACGGAGGTTGCAGTGAGCCGAGATCACTGTGCACTGTGCACTTAACTTTGTTTTTTCAGAACAAAATACCGTATAAGCCACATTACCCCATACAAAGAACTGTAATTATTTGTAATACTCGTGAACTAGGTATTCATTTGTACAAATCTGGAAAGCCAGTGCAGTGGCATACTGCACTCCAGCCTGGGCGACACAGTGAGACTCCGTCCCCCGCCAAAAAAGAGAATACATTTGAAATCAGGTCTATTTTAGATTCCATAGAAAAAGATTTACCTTTAAAGATTCAGAATGGCCAGGCGTGGTGGCTCACACCTGTAATCTCAGCACTTTGGGAGGCCGAGGTGGGTAGATCACGAGGTCAGGAGATTGAGACCATCCTGGCTAACATGGTGAAACCTCATCTCTACTAATAGTACAAAAAATTAGCCGGGTGTGGTGGCGGGTGCCTGTAGTCCCAGCTACTCGGGAGACTGAGGCAGGAGAATGGCGTGAACCCAGGAGGCGGAGGTTGCAGTGAGCAGAGATTGTGCCACTGCACTCCAGCCTGGGCGACTGAGCGAGACTCCGTCTCAAAAAAAAAATAAAGATTCAGAATGGCCAGGCGCGGTGGCTCACTCCTATAATCCCAGCACTTTGGGAGGCCGAGGCGGGTGGATCACGAGGTCAGGAGATTGAGACCATCCTGGCTAGCACGGTGAAACCCCGTCTCTACTAAAAATATAAAAAATTAGCCGGGCGCAGTGGTGGGCGCCTGTAGTTCCAGCTACTCAGGAGGCTGAGGCAGGAGAATGGCTTGAACGCGGGAGGCGGAGCTTTCAGTGAGCGGAGATCGCACCACTGCACTCCAGCCTGGGCGACAGAGCGAGACTCCGCTTCAAAAAAAAAAAAGATTCAGAATGGGCTGGGCATGGTAGCTCACACCTGTAATCCCAGCATTTCGGGAGGCCGAGGTGGCAGATACCTGAGGTCAGGAGTTCGAGACCAGCCTGGCTAACATAGTGAAACCTCGTCTCTACTGAAAATACAAAAATTAGCCAGGCATGGTGGCACACACCTGTAATCTCAGCTACTTGGAAGGCTGAGGCAGGATAATCACTTGAACCTGGGAGGCGGAGGTTGCAGTGAGCAGAGATCGCGCCATTGCACTCCAGCCTGGGCGACAGAGAGAGACTCTGTCTCAGGAAAAAAAATAAAAAATAAAGATTCAGAATGATCTGGTTTTATAAACCATGTGTTTATCACGAACTTGGTGTATTTAAGAGAGTAAACCCATGTGTCTGTGGAAGGCTAAACTGGCTGTCAAGGTAACTGAGCCTTTGTCCTTGCTTTGCCCCTTTCTGACTCAGCATTACCAGGTCATCTTGGCTTTCCAGATTTGCACAAATGAATACCTAGTTCATAAGTATTACAAATGATTACAGTTCTTTGTATGGGGGTAATGTGGCTTATACAGTATTTTGTTCTGAAAAACAAAGTAATACAAAAACCAGTCAGTTGGTGTGAATTTTGTTTACCTCAAATCAGATGTCATGTTGATCACATAACTTCTTCTGGCCTAACATTGACGTATTGATGTCCTCAGACCAGGTCCAGAGAGGCCACTTCCCATAATACTAGGCTTTCATTACTGGCACCAAATTGGTGGGAATAAAAAAGAAACAAGAGATTTCTTTCTACTAAATAAACTCTTAGGACCTTCTGAGAGAAAGGATCAAATCTCAGGTAACCAGAAAGGTCACTGTGATTATGAAAATCACAGCAACCAACGGTTAAGCAGAAATGTAGATGATGCCATTTCTATTGTATCCATGTAACTACTGAAAAGAGTTAAACATTTCCTACTTCTACTGTCTGCGTACTTCTCAAAGAAACCTTTTTCTCAGTTGTTTTTTTTTCTTTGGAGACTGTGTCTTGCTCTGTCGCCCAGGCTGGAGTGCAGTGACACAATCTTGGCTCACTACAAGCTCTGCCTCTTGAGTTCAAGTGATTCTCCCTGCTTCAGCCTCCCGAGTAGCTGGGACTACAAGTGCGTGCCACCATGCCCGGCCTTTTAGTCTTTTTTTTTTTTTTTTTTAAATTTTGTATTTCCATAGGTTTTTTTGGGGGGGGAACAGGTGGTGTTTGGTTCCATGAGTAAGTTCTTTCATGGTGATTTCTGAGATTTTGGTGCACCCACCACCCGAGCAGTGTACACGGAACCCAATTTGTAGTCTTTTATCCCTCACCCCTTTCCCACTCTTTCCCCCCGGAGTCCCCACTGTCTATTGTATCTTATTATGCATTTGCATCCTCATAGCTTAGCTCCCATTTATGAGTGAGAACATACGATGTTTGGTTTTCCATTCCTGAGTTACTTCACTTAGAATAATAGTCTCCAATCCCATCAAAGTTGCCGGGAATGCCATTAATTCATTCCTTTTTATGGCTGAGTAGTAATTCCATCACATATATATACCACAGTTCAAATAAACCTTTATTTTTAAGAATGCTGTATTTCTGGCCAGGCGCAGTGGCTCATGCCTGTAATCCCAGCACTTTGGGAAGCCAAGGTCAAGAGTTCAAGACCATCCTAGCTAACATGGTGAAACCCCATCTCTACTAAAAATACAAAAATTAGCCAGGTGTGGTGGCATGTGCCTGTAGTCCTAGCTATTAGGGAAGCTGAGGCAGGAGAATCACTTGAACCCGGGAGGTGGAGGTTGCAGTGATCTGAGATTGCACCACTGCACTCTAGCCTGGGTGACAGAGCGAGACTCTGTCTCAAAAAAAAAAAAAAAAAAAATTGCTATATTTCTTAACCAGGCACAGTGGCTCATGTTTGTAATCCTAGCACTTTGGGAGGCCGAGGCAGGCAGATCACTTGAGACCAGGCGTTCAAGACCAACCTGGCCAACATGGTGAAACCCTGTCTCTACTTAAAAATACAAAAATTAGCTGGGCGTGGTGGTGCATGCTTGGAATCCCAGCTACTTGGAAGGCTGAGGCATGAGAATCACTCGAACCAAGGAGGCGGAGGTTGCAGTGAGCCAAGATCGTGCTACTGCACTCCAGCCTGGGTGATGGAGTGACACTCTGTCTCAAAAAGAAAAAAAAGAAGAAAAAGAATGCTGTATTTTTAACAACATGTGCTATGTGTTCTTTCTTGGTCTATGAATAATAACCCTTATTGTATAGGGAAAATGTGGCTCCAGCCAGGGTCACCATCGACACTTGTGCATACTGCAAAATGCACCCAGCTGAGGGACAAGTAGGGGCTGACATCTGTCTTCCTCTCTGCTCCCCACACTGCATGCCTGTGGGGCTGTAACTACCCAGAGGAATGTATGTCTTTTTCTAGTTACACAAAGGTGCTGACTGAGTGTTAGCTCTACTCGTAGGTGTAGTGTATGTGTAATGGACTGGATCAGCAAATTGAGAGAGAGATACAAGTTCAGTGCAGCAAAAGACATTGTGGTGATCTATTTGAAATTCTTTACCATATTATGAAAAATATTCCTTTCTAAATCTAGTGTTTTCATGGAAAAATTCATACTCTCTGCCATCCCAGAAGCCTACTGTCACTACTCACATATTCTTCAGAAATTTCCTGAATACATACAAATATATATTTGTGTACACACACACAGCCACAGCCACACACATATTCATTTATGCAAATGGAAGTTTGCTATTTTATCCCTTTTTTTTTTAAAACTTCAAGTTTTTATTATTGTGGTAAAATATACATAACATAAAATGCAACATTTTAACAATTTTTAAAGTGTACAGTGCAATAGCATTAAGGACATTTACATCATTTGTGAAACTCTCCTCACTGTCTATCTCCAGAACTCCTTCATTCCAAACTGAAACTCTGTACCCATTAAACAATAACTCCTAATCCCTCCACTCCATCCACCACTGTTTTTCTTTCTGTCTTTATGAATTAGTAGCAGAATTTACTTTCTGCCACTACATACCTCATATAAGTAGAATCACACAACATTTGTCCTTTTGTATCTGTCTTATTTCACTTAGCATAATGTCTTCGAGGTTCATTCATGTTGTGGGATGTATCAGAATTTCTTTTTTTTTCAGGCTAAATAATATTCTATTGCATGTATATAACACATTTCACTTATCCATTCACCTGTCAATCAACACTTGAGCTGCTTATACTTTGTGGCTATTGTGAATAATGGTGCTGTGAACAGGGGTGTATGAATATCTATTCAAGTTCCTGGTTTCAAATTTTGGGGTACATATCCAGAAATCATATGGTAATTCCAGCTTTAATTTTTTCAGGAGCCACCATACTGTTTTCCACAGCATCTGCACCATTTTACATTTCTACCAACCAACAATGAACAAATCTAATTTGCTCACATCTTCACCAACACTTGTTTTTTGTTAGTAGTCATCCTGATCGGTGTGAAGTAATATTTCTTTGTGGTTTTTATTTGAATTTCTCTAATGATTAGCAATGTCAAGCATCATTTCAGGTATTAATTGTGGCTATTTGTGTATCCTCTTCAGAGACATGTTTACTAAAATCTTTTATCCATTTTTTACTTGGGTTGGCTTTTGAGTTTTAGGAGTCTATTATATATTCTGGATATGAATCCCGTATCAGATATATGGTTTACAAATATTTTCTCCCATTCTGTCAGTTGTCTTTTTACTCTGTTGATAGTATACTTTCATGCACAGAAGTTTTAAATTTTGGGCCAGGTGTAGTGGCTTATGCCTGTAATCCCAGCACTTTAGGTGGCTGAGATGGGAGGTCAGGAGTTCAAGACCAGCTTGATCAACATAGCAAGATGCCCATCTCTATAAAAAGAAATAAAAAAGAATTTAAAAAAATAAAAAAAGAAGTTTTTAATTTTGTCTGCTTTTTCTTTTCCTTCTTTCCTTCCTTCCTACCTTTCTTCCTTCCTTCCTTCTTTCCTTCCTTTCTTTCTCTTTCTTGCTTCCATTTCTTTTCTTTCTTTCTTTCTCCTTCCTTCCTTCCTTTTTTTCTTTCTTGAGACAGAAAGGGTCTCACTCTGTTGTCCAGGCTGGAGTGCAGTGGTGTGATCTCAGCTCACTACAACTTCTGCCTCCCAGGCTCAAGCCTGATGTCATGTCCAGAAGCACAAACAACTAAATAATTACCAAATCTAATGTCATCAAGCTTTCTCCCTATGTTTTATTCTAAGAGTTTTAGCTCTTAAATTCAGGCCTTTGATCAATTTGATTTAATTTTTGTACAGGTACACCTCAGAGATATAGCAGATTTGGTTCCAGACCACTCTAATAAAGCGAATATTACAATAAAGCCAGGGACAAAAAGTTTTCGGTTTCCCAGTGTATATAAAAGTTATGTTTACACTACCCTGTAGTCTATTAAGTGTGCAATAGCATTACAATGAAAATGTAATACCTTAATGAAAAAATACCTTATTGCTAAAAAATGCTAATGATTGTCTTGGCCTTCAGTGAGTTGTACTATTTTTGCTGGTGGTCTTGCTTCAATGTTCATGGCTGCTGACTGATTAGGGTGGTGGTTGCTGAAGGCTGGGGTGTCTGTGCAATCTCTTAAAATAAGACAACAGTGAAGTTTGCCACATTGATTGGCTCTTGCTTTCACAAAAGATTTCTCTGTAGCATGCGATGCATTTGGCGACATTTTACCCACAGTAAAACTTCTTTCGACATTGGAATCAGTCCTCTCAAACCTTGTTGCTGTTTTGCCAAGTAAGCTTATGTAAGATTCCAAATCCTTTGTTATTTCAACAATTTTCATGGCATCTTCACCAGGAGTAGATCCTATCTCAAGAAAAACCACTTTCTTTGCTCATCCATAAGAAGCAACTCTTCGTTTATTCAAATTTTATCATGAAATTACAGCAACCCAGTCACATCTTCAGGCTCCTCTTCTAATTCTAGTTCTCTTGCTGTTTCCACCACATGCACAGTGGCTTCCTCCACTGAAGCCTTGAACCCCTCAAAATCATTCACGATGCTTGGAATCAACTTCTTCCAAACTCCTGTAAATGTTGATATTTTGACATCCTCCCATGAATCACAGATTTTTTTTTTTTTTTTTTTTGAGTCTCGCTCTCACCTAGGCTGGAGTGCAGTGGTGCAATCTCAGCTCACTGCAGCCTCCGCCTTCTGGGTTCAAGGGATTCTCATGCCTCAGCCTCCCTCATAGCTGGGATTACAGGCACCCACCACCACACCCGGCTAATTTTTGTATTTTTAGTAGAGACGGGGTTTCACCATGTTGGCCAAGCTGGTCTCGAACTCTTGACATTGAGTGATCCACCCGCCTTGCTGCCCAAAATGCTGGGATTACAGGCGTGAGCCGCTGTGCCCAGCCAGAATCACAGATGTTCTAAATGGCATCCAGAATGGCCTGATTTCAGTATTGTTGTGTCTTAGGGAATAAGGAAGCCTGAGGTGAGTACAGAGGGATGGGAAATGGCCTATCGGGTGAGTAATCAGGTGCCTCAAAACAATTAACAATGGTAACATCAAACATCATTGATCATAAATCACCATTAACAGATATAACAATAATGAAAAAGTTTGAAATATTGCAAGAATTGCCAAAATGTGACACAGAGACACGAAGTGAACCCATGCTGTTGGAACACATCCCTGATAGATTTGCTCAATGTAGAGTTGCCACAAATCTCCAGTCTGCAAAGAATGCCATATATGCAAAGTGCAGTAAAGCGAAATGCAGTAAAATGAGGTATGCCTGTATATGGTGTAAGAAAAAGATCTAATTTCATTCTTTTGCATGTAGATATCTGGTTTTCCTGGCATCTCTCCATTGAATGCCCTTGGCATCCATGTGAAAAATTGTTTGACCATATATGTGAGGGTTTAAATCTGGGCTTTCCAGTCCATTGGTTTATAGGTTTGTATATCTGTCTTCATGCTGGTACCATACTGTTCACACTACTATAGCTTTGTAGTAAGTTTTAAAACCAGCTTTCATCCTTTTTTTTTGAAGATTATTTTGGCTATTAGACATCCCTTGAAATTCCATATGAATTAAAGATGGAGTTTTTCTATTTCTGCAAAAAACTATCATTGGGATTTCAACAGGGATTGCATTGAATCTGTAGACTGCTTTTGGAAGTACTGATGTCTTCACAATATTAAATTTTCCAGTCTATGAAGCTGGGTTGTCTTTCTATTGATTTATGTCTTCTTTAATTTCTTCCAACAATATTTTGTAGTCTTCATTGTACCAGTCTTTCACCTCCTGTATTAGGTTAATTCCTAAGCATTTTATTATTATTTTTTGATACTGCTATAAATGAAATTGTTTTCTAAATTTCCTTTTCAGATTGTTGGTTTTTTGGGTTTTTGTTTTGTTTTGTTTTGTTTTTCCTTTGAGACAAATTCTCATTCTGTTGCACAGGCTGGAGCGCAGTGGCACGATCTGGGCTTACTGCAACCTCTGCCTCTTACGTTTAAGCGATTCTCATGCCTCAGCCCCCTGAAGCTACTACTTAGCTCTCGAGTAGTCCCAAGCTGAGACTACAGGCATGCACCACCACGCCTGGCTAACTTTTTTTTGTATCTTTAATAAAGACGAGGTTTCACCATGTTGGCCAGGCTGGTCTTGAAGTCCTGACCTCAATCCACCTGCCTCGGCCTCCCAAAGTGCTGGAATTACAGGTGTGAGCCACTGTGTTCTGACACTTTTTCATTGTTAATGTATAGAAACACAACTGATTTGTGCATGTTGATTTTGTATCCTGCTCTATCCTTTGCTTTTAAAAACGTATATATTGGGATTTTCCCTTACAATCAATATTTTGAGATACTTCATTGTGCCCTGGATAGCACTCTATTATGTGGATGTTCTAGATTGGTCTTCATTCTACAGCCCACAGAACAAAGCTGGCCCATTTCCTGTTTTTGTACCTCAGCTGAAAGTGGTTTTATAATTTTTAAAGTGTTACATTTTAAGCAGTACCTATGTAACCTTTATCTTGTTTCTTGGCCACAAAACCTAAAATACTTATTATTGGCCCATCAAGAAAAAGTATATTAATCCCCATTCTGGAACATACTTGGCCAGTCTCTTGTTGAAAGTTTATTTGAATTGTTTCTAATTTCAGGCTTTTTTTTTTTTTTTTAAGAGATGGGTCTTGCTCTGTTGCCCAGGCTGGTCTCGAACTCCTTGCCTCAAGCAATCCTCCCATCTTGGCCTCCCAAAGTGCTGGGATTACAGGTGTGAGCCACTGCACCTGGTCCTAGTCTCATGCTATTCTAAACAATACTTTAGTAACGTTCATCAAATTTTGCCCTCAAGGATATCTGTAGGGTAAATCCTTAGTAGAGGAATAACTGCTGGATCCACAGGTGCGTGCATTTTTATTTTGGAGAGTTAATGCCACGAGTCCCCTGAAAGAAATCACAGCCACTCTCCTCTCATCAGCAGCACGTTTCCTATGTGCTTACGGTGTGAATTACTGATTTTTACACTTTTATTGTCTCATTGTTGGAATTTCCATTTATTTAATTGTAAGTTATGCTGAGCACCTTTTAATAAAAAGGTATATCTACATGTTCCTGTTTTTTGCTCCTTTCTTCTTTCACATGGTTGTGGGGCAGGATAAGTAGGATTAGGGGGCCATGCTGACTTGCTTCCTTGCGTGAAGCCCTGTGGCCTTCTTTTGCAGTGGGCTCCTTTCGTTTGTACCCTTGCATGTTAGCACCTAACTCTTTGCAAAGTAGCAAAAGAGCTATCAGCCTCTGATACCCAATACGGCTGGGAAAAGCCCCTTTCTCATGATGTAGCTTCCCCAGTCTCCAGCCAATCATCACCAAAAGCCCAAGAAGCTATTAGGTACAAATTCCTGCTTTGAGGAGACAGGGACTTCTCTGGGGTCCCACATGGACGGCTAGACTCAAGGTTTAGCTTACAGTGACCTTTTCCTCAATTTAATAGTAAAAAAGACACCCCTAGGTGGAGACTTTTTATGCTTTTGATACATGTGACAAGTGTTAGAGCATGTAGACAGCAAGTGCATGCGTCAACCGCTGGTCCTCCTTTGCATACTTGACCTTACCAGTATTTTATGAATAGGTATGAACTGCTCCCCTAACGGGAATTTCCCTTAAGGCACTAGCTGCCGTCTCTCCTTTTAAGCAGCCTGCTCTGCCTCTCACAATGTACTTTGCGCTTTGCAATAAACTTTTTTGCTCACTCTTACTTTGGATTTGCTGTCAATTTCTTTTGTGTGATGAAGTCAAGAACCTGAACCGGCCCACTGACAACAGTTGGATTATTGATAGTCACTAGCTATTTTTGTTTCTAATAACAATTCTTTATATATTAAGGCAAACTGAGCCTTTGTCATATGAGTATCAAATGTTTTTTTCTCAAGTTTGTCATTTAAAAAATTGTTTAAGTCAGTATTTACCCTAAATGTGTTATATGCACATGAATATAGTCATCTTTTCCTTTATGGCTTCTGGGTTTTATGTCTTACATGAAAATTTCTTCCCTATTTGAAGATGATTAAAAAAAAACTTCATGTTTTCTTTTGGTTCTTGTATGTTTTTAAAGTACTTTAATCCATCTGGCATTGACTTGGTGTATGGAGTAAGGGATGGCTCTGGCTTGTTGTCAGCTGTCCCAAAGCCATTTCGTGAATAATCCATCTTTTTTTTTCACTGCTTTAAAATGCCATCTTTCCATATGTATTTGGGTTTACTTTTCAGCACTCTAATTTATTCCACTGATCTAGCTATACATTCATTCATGTACTAGTTCACGCTTCCTTAATTAAGTATAGTTTTATAATGCCTTTTATCATTTGGAAAAAGTAGTCTTTATTAGCCTTCATCTGTAGAGTTTTCTTGGCTATTTTTTCTATGAACTTTAGAATCAGCTTGTCTAATTAAAAAGTTGGTATTTAATTGAAATTCTATTAAATTTTTAGATAAATTTAAAGAGAAAATGTATTATTAGTTCTTCCTATTAAAAACCAGTGTGTATATTGCTATTTATTCAGGGTTTTTTCTTTGCTAGCTAGAGCTTTAAAGTTTTGGTTTATATAAATTAATTTTAACTGAGTTTATTCCTAGGTATTTTTTCTTTTCTGGGTATTATGAGTAGGATTTTTCTTTTTTATGTTTTCTAACAGGTTTTTTGTCCATCAAAAATGATTGTATTTTGATCTTTGGAGGAAAATGATGGATAGGAGACAGGACTAACTTGCAGCTCCCATTCAGACGGACAGAGCAACATGTGGAGACTCATGTTGTGGACTTTTGCTCCAAGAACTGCTGCAGGAACATACCAGGAAAGCCAAGAGAATCCACAGACCTTTTGAAAGAAGTTGATTGCTGCTGCGGGTCCCTGGAGACAACGGAAAAACTCCAAAGACAAAGGACATAATCTCTTGGGAGCTCTAGGGCCCTGCTCACCTCCCGATCCTCCCTATATTGCTGCAGCTGATGCTGTCTTGAAAGTACCACCTCCTGATTTTTTAATGATGGCCATTCTAACTGGTGTGAGATGGTATCTCACTGTGGTTTTGATTTGCATTTCTCTGATGGCCAGTGATGATGAGCATTTTTTCATATGTTTTTTGGCTGCATAAATGTCTTCTTTTGAGAAGTATCTGTTCATGTCCTTCGCCCACTTTTTGATGGGGTTGTTTGTTTTTTTCCTGTAAATTTGTTTGAGTTCATTGTAGATTCTGGATATTAGCCCTTTGTCAGATGAGTAGGTTGCAAAAATTTTCTCCCATTCTGTAGGTTGCCTGTTCATTCTGATGGTAGTTTCTTTTGCTGTGCAGAAGCTCTTTAGTTTAATTAGATCCCATTTGTCAATTTTGGCTTTTGTTGCCATTGCATTCAAAAGTCAGGAAACAACAGGTGCTGGAGAGGATGTGGAGAAATAGGAACACTTTTACACTGTTGGTGGGACTGTAAACTAGTTCAACCATTGTGGAAGTCAGTGTGGCGATTCCTCAGGGATCTCGAACTAGAAATACCATTTGACCCAGCCATCCCATTACTGGGTATATACCCAAAGGACTATAAATCATGCTGCTATAAAGACACATGCACACGTATGTTTATTGCGGCACTATTCACAATAGCAAAGAATTGGAACCAACCCAAATGTCCAACAACAATAGACCGGATTAAGAAAATGTGGCACATGTACACCATGGAATACTATGCAGCCATAAAAAATGATGATTTCATATCCTTTGTAGGGACACGGATGAAACTGGAAAACATCATTCTTAGTAAACTATTGCAAAGACAAAAAACCAAACACTGCATGTTCTCACTCATAGGTGGGAACTGAACAATGAGAACTCATGGACACAGGAAGGGGAACATCACACTCCGGGGACTGTTGTGGGGTGGGGGGAGGGGGAGGGACAGCATTAGGAGATATACCTAATGCTAAATGACGAGTTAATGGGTGCAGCAAAACAACATGGCACATGGATACATACGTAACAAACCTGCACATTGTGCACATGTACCCTAAAACCTAAAGTATAATAATAAAAAATAAAAATAAAAATAAAAAAATAAAATAAAATAAAATAAAAAGAAAGTACCACCTCCTGGCTGGAGGCCAATCAACACAAAACTAGCACAATAAACAAAAATACAACCAAGACCCTCACAGAGTCCACTTCACTCCCCTGCTACCTCCACCAGAGCAGGTGCTAGTATCCACAGCTGAGAGATCTGAAGACGTCACATCACAGGACTCTGTGCAGACACTCCAGTACCAGTCTGGAGCCCAGCAGCTCCACTGGTTGTCTAGATCCAGAAGAGAAATAACAATCACTGCAGTTTGGCTGTCAGGAAGCCACATCCCTAGGGGAAGGGGGAGAGCACCACATCAAGGGAGCACCCCATGGGACAGAAGAATCTGAAGCAACACTTGAACTCCAGATCTTCCCTCCGACATAGTCTACCCAAATGAAAATGAAACAGAAAAGCAATCCTGGTAATATGACAAAACAAGGTTCTTTAACACCCCCAAAAGATCACACTAGCTCACAAGCAATGGATTCAAACCAAGAAAAAATCTCTGAATTGCCAAAAAAAGAATTTAGAAGGTCGATTATTAAGCTAATCAAGGAGGCACCAGAAAAAGGTGAAGTCCAACTTAATGAAATAAAAAAAAGATACAAGATACGAAAGGAAAAATCTTCAGTGAAATAGACAGAATAAATAACAAATAGTCACAACTTCTAGAAATGAAGGAGATACTTAGAGAAATGCAAAATGCACTGGAAGGTCTCAGCAATAGAATCAAACAAGTAGAAGAAAGAACTTCAGAGCTTGAAGACAAGGCTTTCCTATTAACCCGATCTGACAAAGACAAAGAAAAAAGAATTTAAAAAATGAACAAAGCCTCCAAGAAGTTTGTTGGTCTTGAGGAAGAAGAGAAATCTAAAAGTCTGGAACCATGTGTGAGGGAATAATTGAGGAAAACTTCCCTGACCTTGCTAGAGATCTGTACATCTAAATACAAGAAGCTCAAAGAACACCTGGGAGATTTATGACAAAAAGATCATCACTTAGGCACATAGTCATTGGGTTATCTAAAGTCAAGATGAAGGAAACAATCTTAAGAGCTATAAGGCAAAAGCATCAGGTAACCTATAAAGGAAAACCTATCAGATTAACAGCAAATTTCTCAGCAGAAACCCTACAAGCTGGAAGGAATTGGGGCCCTATCTTTAGCCTCCTCAAGCAAAACAATTATCACCCAAGAATTTTGTATGCAGTGAAACTAAGCTTCATAAATGAAAAAAAAAATACGCCTTTTTTCAGACAAACAAATGCTGAGAGAATTCACCACTACCAAGCCAGCACTACAAGATCTGCTAAAAGTAGCTCTAAATCTTGAAACAAATCCTCAAAATACACCAAAATAGAGCCTCCTTAAAGCATAAATCTCACAGGACCTATAGAACAAAAACACAGTAAAAAAAAAAAAAAACCCCAAGGTATTCAGGCAACAAAATTGCTTGATGAATAGAATAGTACCTCACATCTCGATACTAACATTGATTGTAAATGGCCTAAATGCTCCACTCAAAATACACAGAAACAAACGAAAGACAAAACGAACAAACAAAAAACAAACAAAAGATACAGAATGGCAGAATGGATAAGAATTCACCAACCAAGTATCTGCTGTCTTGAAGAGACTTACTTAACACATAAGAACTCACATAAACTTAAGGTAAAGCAGTGGAAAAAGATACTTCATGCAAATGGACACCAAAAGCAAACATGAGTTCACTTAAGATATAAGCTATTCTTACATCAGAAAAAACAAACTTTAAAGCAATATCAGTTAACAAAGACAAAGAGGGCCATTATATAATAATAAAAGGACTTGTCCAACAGGAAAATATCACAATCCTAAATATATATGCAAATAACACTGGAGCTCTTAAATTTATAAAACAATTGCCACTAGACTAAAGAAATGAGATAGACAGCAACATAATAATAGTGGGGGATTTCAATACTCCACTGACAGCACTAGAGAGGTCATCAAGACAGAAAGTCAACAAATAAACAATGGATTAAAACTATACCCTAGAACAAATGGACTTAACAGGTATTTACAGAACATTCTACCAGCAACTGCAGAATATATATTTTATTCATCAGCGCATGGAACATTCTCTAAGATAGACCATATGATAGGCCATAAAACAAGTCTCAATAAATTTAAGAAAATCTTTTTTTTTCTTTTTAAATAGAGTCTGACTCTGTTGCCCAGGCTGGAGTACAGTGGCACAATCTTGGCTCACTGTATCCTCTGCCTCCCAGGTTCAAGTGATTCTCATGCCTCAGCCTCTCAAGTAGCTGGGATTACAGACACCTGCCACCACACCTGGCTAATTTTTGTAATTTTAGTAGAGATGCGATTTCTCCATGTTGGCCAGGCTGGTCTTGAACTCCTGGCCTCAAGTGATCTGCCTGCCTCAGCCTCCCAAAGTGCTGGGATTACAGGCATGAGCCACCATGCCCAGCCAAGAAAATCAAAATTATATCAAGCACTCTTTCAGACCACAGTGGAAAAAAATTGGCAATCAACTCCAAAAGGAACTTTCAAAACTATGCCAACACATGGAAATTAAATAACCTGCTCCTGAATGATCGCTGGGTCAACAATGAAATCAAGATGGACGTTAAAAAATTATTTGAACTGAACGATAATAGTGACATAACCTATCAAAACCTCTGGGATACAGCAAAGGTGGTGCTAAGAGGAAAGTTCATAGCCTTGAATACCTACATCAAAAAGTCTGAAAGAGAACACATAGACAATCTGAGGTCACACCACACATAATTGGAGAAACAAGAACAAACCAACCCCAAACCCAGCATAAGAAAAGAAATAACAAAGATCAGAGCAGACCTAAATGAAATTGAAACAAAAAATATAAAAGATAAAGGAAACAAAGGCTGGTTCTTTGAAAATATAAATCAAATTGATAGACCATTAGCAAGATTAACCAAGAAAAGGAAAAGATCCAAATATCTCAATTAGAAATGAAACAGGAGATGTTACAACCAATACCATAGAAATACAAAAGATCATTCAAGGCTACTATGAACACCTTTACACACATAAACTATAAAACCTAGAGGAGAGAGATAAATTCCTGGAAATATACAATTCTCCTAGATTAAACCAGGAAGAAATAGAAACTGAACAGACCAATAACCAGGAGCAATATTGAAATGGTAATTAAAAAATTGTCAACAAAAAAAGTCCAGTACCGGACAGATTCACAGCTGAATTCTATCAGACATTCAAAAAAGAATTGGTACGAATCCTACTGACACTATTCCACAAGACAGAGAAAGAGGGAACCCTCCCTAAATCATTCTATGAAGCCAGAACCACCCTAGTATCAAAACCAGGAAAGGACGTAACAAAGAAAAAGAAAACCACAGACCAATATCCCTGATGAACATAGATGCAAAAATCCTCAACAAAATACTAGCTAACCAAATCCAACATCATATCAAAAAGATAATCCACGGTGATCAAGTGGTTTTCACACCAGAGATGCAGGGTTGGTTCAACATACACAAGTCAATAAATGAGACATACGAAAACAGAATTAAAAACGAAAATCACATGGTCATCTCAATAGACACAGAAAAATTATTTGACAAAATCCAGCATCCCTTTATCATTAAAACCCTCAGCAAAATCGGCATAGAAGGGACATACCAAAAGGCCATAAAAGCCTTCTACAACAAATCCACAGCCAACATAATACTGAACAGGGGAAAATTGAAAGCATTCTCCCTGAGAACTGAAACAAGACAGGGAATGCCTCCTCTCACCACTTGTATTCAATATAGTACTGGAAGTCCTAGTGAGAACAATCAGACAAGAGAAAGAAATAAGCCGGGCGTGGTGGCTCACGCCTGTAATCCCAGCACTTTGGGAGGCTGAGGCAGGCGGATCATGAGGTCAGGAGATTGAAACCATCCTGGCTAACATGGTGAAACCCCGTCTCTACTGAAAATACGAAAAATTAGCCGGGTGTGGTAGCGAGCACCTGTAGTCCCAGCTACTTGGGAAGCTGAGCCAGGAGAATGGCGCCAACCCGGGAGCAGAGCTTGCAGTGAGCCGAGATCGTGCCACTGCACTCCAGCCTGGGAGACAGAGTGAGACTCTGTCTCAAAAAAAAAAAACAAAAAACAAAAACAAAAACAAAAAAAAAAGAGAAAGAAATAAAGGGCATCCACATTGGTAAAAAAAAGTCAAACTGTCACTATTTGCTGATGATATGATCATATACCTAGAAAACCCTAACAACTTCTCCAAAAAGCTCCTAGAACCGATAAATGAATTCAGCAAAGTTTCAGGATACAAAATTAGTGTACACAAATCAGTAGCTCTGTTACACACAGCAACCAAGCTGAGAATCAAATCAAGAACTCAACTCCTTTTACAATAGCTGCAAATAAAATAAAATAAAATAAAATACTTGGGATATACCTAACCAAGGAGGTGAAAG
>NW_026652296.1:42911067-42996067 GCF_009828535.3 Hylobates moloch | reverse complement strand
TGTGGAAGACAGTGTAGCGATTCCTCCAGGATCTAGAACTAGAAATACCATTTGACCCGGTCATCCCATTACTGGGTATATACCTAAAGGATTATAAATCATGCTGCTATAAAGACACATGCACACGTATGTTTATAGCAGCACTATTCACAATAGCAAAGACTTGGAACCAACCCAAATGTCCAACAATGATAGACTGGATTAAGAAAATGTGGCACATATACACTGTGGAATACTATGCAGCCATGAAAAAGGATGAGTTCATGTCCTTCGTAGGGACATGGATGAAGCTGGAAACCATCATTCTCAGCAAACTATTGCAAGGACAGAAAACCAAGCACCACGTGTTCTCACTCATAGGTGGGAATTGAACAATGAAAACCCTTGGACACAGGAAGGGGAACATCACACCTGGGGGCCTGTCATGGGGGGAAGGGGGAGGATAGCATTAGGAGATATACCTAATGTAAATGACGAGTTAATGGGTGCAGCACACCAACATGGCACATGTATACATATGTGACAAACCTGCACGTTATGCACATGTATCCTAGAACTTAAAGTATAATAAAAAAAAAAAAATCTGTGCTCCATGTATTTATTCTTCTCCTCCCAACCCCTGGCAACTACTGATCTTTTCACTGCTGCCTTTTCCAGAATGTCACATAGTTGGAATCATATAGTGTATAGCTTTTTCAGATTGACTTCTTTCACTTAGTAATAGGCATTTAAGTTTCCTCCATGTCTGCTCATGGCTTGCTAGCTCATTTCTTTTTAGCACTGATAATATTTCATTGTCTGGATGAACTACAGTTGATTTATCCATTCACCTACTGAAGGACATCTTGGTTGGTTCCCAGTTTTGGCAGTTATGAACAAAGCCACTATAAAATCTGTGCGCAGGTTTTCGTGTGGACATAAGTTTTCAACTCCTTTGAGTAAATACCAAGGAGCACGACTGCTGGATAAAATGGTAAGAATATTTTTAATTTTGTAAGAAACTGCCAAATTGTCTTCCAAAGTGGCTGTATCATTTTGCATTCCCACAAAAATTCATCCGTGTTGTAATGAATGAGAGTTCCTGTCACTCCACAACTTCAGCATTTGGTATTGTCTGAGTTCTGGATTTTGTGGATTTGGGTCATTTAATAGGTGTGTAGTGGTATCCCACCACTGTTTTAATCACATTTCTCTAATGATGTATGATGTCCTCTGTTGATGGACATTTGGGTTGTTTCCAGTTTGAGGATGGTACAAAAAGAAATGCTGAAAACATTCCTGCAGGTATTTTTGGTGGTCCTATGCACTCATTTTGCTTCAGTATACATGTAGAAGTGTGAAACTGCTGTATCCAAAGATATGGATGTGTTCAGCTTTAGGAAACTGTGCCAATTGGGTTTCCAAGGTAGTTGTACCAGTTTCCACTTCTGCCTGGAGTTAGTCATATTTAAAAACTAAAAACATTTCTTTCATATTGAAATAACTCTGGGATTTGCATAATTCAAAGGAGGCCTGGTATGGCTTGTAACAATCTGAACTATCCTCATTTTCAACAGAGAATTGTAAAATGCTATTAAAGGAGTATAATTTGTTCCCCTTGCTAATGGTAAAAGAGAAATGATTCACACAGAGACACAGAGAATAATGGAAGCCAGCATTCTTGAATCTGTCTTCCCTGTATTAAACTATTACCTAATTAACAGCATGCTGGGGTCGTACATTGGATTCTGAAGCCAACCTCCAGGGTGCACTGGGGTCTATTTGAGGGTGGAGGGTGGGAGAAGGGAGAAGAGCAGAAAAGATAACTATTGGGTACTGGGTTTAATACCTGAGTGATGAAATCTTCTGTCCAAGAAACCCCCATGACATGGGTTTACCTATGTAACAAACCTTCACATGGACCTTTGAACCTAAAATAAAGAGTTTTTTTTTTAAAGAAAAAAAATTCTGCTAAAAATGTACAAATGTATGATATAATTGAATATTTGAATACAACTGAATATATTAAATATTAAGAAATTTTGGCCAGGCACGGTGGCTCACACCTGTAATCCCAGCACTTTGGGAGGCTGAGGCAGCAGATCACAAGGTCAAGAAATCGAGTTCATCCTGGCCAACATGGTGAAACCTCATCTCTACTAAAAATACAAAAATTAGCCAGGTGTGGTGGCATGCACCTGTAGTCCCAGCTACTTGGGAGGCTGAGACAGGAAAATTGCTTGAACCTGGGAGGCAGAGGTTGCAGTGAGCTGAGATCGCACCAGTGCACTCTGAGCTGGCAACAGAGTGAGACTCCGTCTCAAGAAAAAAAAGAAAAAGAGTAGGGTAATTGTGATAAAAATAATTGTATCTTTTGCAGATACATGTCTAAATATCTAGAAGTGAAATGATACAATGTCTGGGATTTGCTTCAGTTCTGTGGGTGGAGGGGGATGTCACTGAGTGGGATGTTGGGGGCAGGACCAGCCACCACTGATGGCAATTGAGGCTGGGCGATGGGTGCTGTGGATTCACTCAACTCTGAACCATTTCTGTGTATCTTCGAAACTTTCCATGCTAAAGTTATTTTTAAAAGCTACTCTTAAAAAAAGATATAAAAAATTGTGTAATCTATTTTAGAAAAATTTCCATCAAAATTCCTAAAATAAAATATGGCAATTGAGGAAGGAAAAAGAAAGAAAAAATGCAGGAAATATAGTAACATATTTTACAATAATGTCAATCCAAAATATTATTTAAGAAGATTTTGCTACATGAGACGAGTAGGGAGTGATATTGTCAATTATCTGAAGTTGCCCATCTAGAAGTTATCAATAAGCTTATTTATCCACCATGAATTTGCTGGTAACCCACTGGGGGCAGAGCATCAGAAACCCCGGCCCGGGCAGGGAGACCTAGGCAGTGCCCTCCTCGGCCTCCCCGCCTATGCCAGTGACCATACCACCAAATCTCTCTGGGTCTGTTTTCTGCTCTGAACAGCGGAGCTCATGATGGCATTAGAGCAACACCCATTTTACTGCGTTGCGAGGAGTAAAGATCATAACGGACATAGGTGCTCTTGATTCATTTGGGAAAAAAGAGGGGCATGGGGCAGGGATTTGCTTGTGGAATAGTGCTCGGAGGGCAGGGAAAGCAGGTAGCTATTTTTATGGGAACCACACACAACCCTAATACTGCAGAAGTTGAAAGAACAAGCTTTTAGGATGGCTCCCAGCACTGCGCCTTGGGAGCTGTCTGCCTTGGGCACTCTTTGCCATAGGCATTGTCTGTCGGTGCCCCAATGACGTCTTCATCCTGGAATTCAATCAGACCTCAAAGCCCTGTGGTAATAATCAAAAGTATCAATATGTGGCAAAGGTGTAGAAGAGTGATTGGCTTGTAGGAAGCACTTAAGGCAGGTGCACAATCAACTTTGTGATAAAGCAGCTGGTTGTCTACTCTGATGTCCCATGGGCCTCTTAAGTATTTCTGGAGCCAAGCCTATGTCTGCAAAATGATGAGCTGCTGCCCCAGAAAGCTACAGCATCTTTCTGCTAAAACCATAATTGATTCAGACTGCACCTAACTAACCTAGCCAGAAAGTTGGAATTTCAAGATGACGAACTAGACCTTTAATTGTTCAATGCTTTTATAGTTCATGTCCAGGGTCACGTGTCACTGGGACACAAACCTCCATCCTCCTGTCCTGTGAAATGGGTACTCATCCTCAAGGTGGTAGAAAGGAGAGGCTGCTTTCCATTCTGCTGATGTTGTTAAGTCCTCGCTTAAAGGGTAAGACTGGGAGGTGCCAAGAAGGCAGCCTGGACAATTTCTCTTCTCTCTGGGTTTGCCACAGACACTTCAGCGCCTGCCTTCCTGAAGTGGGATACGCTGGGTGATTCACCAGGTTCAGTCTGGGAGGAGGCGTGGAGGATCCTGCCTATCTTCTCAGACATGCAAAGTCCCAGGTTTTGTTTTCTGAGTCTTGGCGTCCCCGGCCAAAGTTCCTGGGTACTGGCTGCCACCCATGGGAGAGGGGAACACCCACCAGCTCCACCCCATAGGACATTGCTAGGGCCTTAGTCACCTAGAAAAGCCCTCCACGTATTTGTCCAGTTACTGCAACAATAGAAGGGTCATGCCCCAGCAACTCTGGTCTCCTCACTCTGGCACCTCAAGAAAGCCTCATCAAACCTTTGCCATGAACGCACAATGCCAGAAACGCGGCTGCGTGCCTGGCTTAGCCACGCTTGGGCTGCTCTTCATTCAAAAAGGCCTCTGGCAGCCTCTCCTGAAATCATTTGGGCTCAAGATGTCATTCCCTGGTCACACCTAGATTCTTAACTGGTTTGTTAAGATTTATGGAGAAAGGCTCCATTCTCTTACTCACTTGGCAAATACTTTTTGGCTCCTGTTCAGAGGTGATTGCAAGAAGCATGTGGAGAAGTCAGATGTGGTCTCCGGAGCTGTTCTGGCAGTTTTCACAAGGCCCAGGGGCAGGGTAGGGGTGCATGAGGCCAGGGTGAGTTGTTGGCCTGAAGATCTGAAGACATAGACAAGTTGAGGTACTGCTAACATCTCCTAGGGAGTCCCAAACTTTTGTGCCACCTGGGGTCAGGCAACAGGGAGTGGTGGGGACTGCAGTAAACCAGAGAATGCATGGCCTTTCTAGAGAGCAGCCGCCCTCCCGAGCAGCTGACTGCTGCCTTGTGGGAATAAGTGCCCAGCTGAGCCAGATCTCTTGTTTTGTCAAGAGGAGTCAGGAATTTGGAGTTATTGTGAAATTTGCAGGTATTTCATGTTGACGACTAATTTTTAAAAAATTATATACACACATGGAAAGATGCTCAACATCGGTAATCATTAGGGAAAAACACACCAAAACTACAATGAAATACCACCTCACATCCATTAGGATGGCTACTATTTTTAAAAAAGAAAATAACAAATGTTGGTGAGAATGTAGAGAAGCTGAAACCCTTGTTTCCTGTCAGTAGGAATGTAAAACGTTATAGCCACTGTGTAAAACAGTATGGCAGTTCTGCAAAAAATTAAAAATAGAACTACCATATGATCCAGCATTTCCACTTCTGGGTATACTTCCAAAAGAACTGAAAGCAGGGATACTAACAGATATTTATACACCTCTGTTTGTAGCAGCATTATTCATAGTAGCCAAACTGCACCAGGAACCCAAGTGTCCATCAATAGGTGAATGGATTAGCAAAATGTGACATATATGAGTGTATGCAATGAGACATTATTTAGCCTTAAAAAGGAAGGAAATTCTGACAGTGTTACAATGTGGATGGGTCTTGAAGACATCATGCTAAGTGATATAAGCCGGTTACAAGAAGACAAATGCTGAATGATTCCACTTCTATGAGGCACCTAGAATTGTCAAAGTCACAGAGACAGAAAATAGAATGGTGGTTGCCGGGAGCTGGGAGAGAAGAGAATGGAGAATTAGCATTTAATGGATACAGTTTCTGTTTTGCAAGATAAAAAGAGCTCTGGAGATGGTTGTACAACATTATGAATGTATTTAATGCCACTCAACTATACACTTAAAATGGATAAAATGGTAAATTCTATGTTATGTATATTTTACCACAATAAAAAAAATGGGAACAAAATTGTAAGTACAGCACAATTCAAACAAAATTTGTCTTTGGGTCCTGTGGGGCCCGAGGCTGCTAGCTTGTCCCCTCTGCCATACTGGTCTTCTGCGAGAGCCAGTGGCCGTTCCACATTCTGGCCTAACTCCACTCTGCGTAGTCTTGGGAGCTGGACACACCTAGGTTTGAATTCTGGCTCTGCTCCTTAGTTGTCATGAGATGCTGAATTCTGCTCTACCAGTGGGTCTGGGATTATAAAACTTTGTCTCTGAGATATTTGTTTCCTACTAGAAGGCTCTGAAGGAAACAAATCCACTGGATTCACGAACCTGGACAGAGCATCCATTGCCAATGTGAATAAACTCTGTGTGAAATTAAAGCAGAGCTCAGCTCCTGGCTGTGAGGACGAGTTCCCAGCGCACTGATGTGAAGTGGTACTTCAGAACTATAAACTCTCTTTGACCTCATGCTTAACATTTTAAGAGGAGGGCAGCAAAATCGCCAAGGTATGCTGAGAGCAAGTGTTCATGTGCACCCAGCCAAACATTGTGAAGAAAAGGAGTAGGGAGAGGACATATTCACAAAACAATTTTTTTTTTTTAAGAGACAGAGTCTTACTCTGTCACCAGCGTGGATCGTGATGGTGCAATCACGGCTCACTGCAGCCTTGAATTCCTGGGCTCCAGCAATCCTCCCACCTCAGCCTCCTGAGTAGCTAAGATTATAGGTGTGTGCTACCATGCCTGGCTAATTTTAAAATATATACAGATTATAGAGGTAGGGTCTCACTATGTTGCTCAGGCTGGTCTTGAACTCCTGGCCTGAAGTAATCCTCCTGCCTTGGCCTCCCAAAGTGTTGGGATTTAAGGTGTGAGCAAATACACTCAGCCATTTTTTAAATAATGTAATTTCCCCCATAATTTCCCTGTAGAGTGAAATTTTTGTTGTTGTCTGTTTTGTCTGAGGGATTCCAATGGACTTGCTTTTTCTTACGGTATAAAAGGTAGCAAAAGTAAATTAGAATTTTTGAGTTACATTCTTAAAATTTACCACCTTTCCTTGGACAGGTACTAGAGATTTGAAAACAAATAAACTGTGCCAGGCCCCTGTTCGCAAGGAGCCGACATTGTAGAGGAGAAGACAGAGTATGGTTAAGTGTAGTTTGCTAACTTCCGAGTGTGAAAATTGATTATACAAATTGGGTCATTCTTGTCATACCCAACAAAAACAGAGTTGGGAAGCCAGAAGGGAAAAGCACTTGGGGCATATAGCATTGCTCCAAAAATTTAATTCTCTCCAAGTCCAGCAGCTAAAGCTGCCTGTGGTAACCTAAGACCAGCTTTACCCAATAGCTGCTAAAACAAGACCAGCCTTGGACAAGCTTTACCCAATAGCTGCTACAGCTCAAAGACTAATTTTACCCAGGGCTGTGGCTCACCAACTGGAGCTTTCCAGCTCCCCACAACTTTACTAATGCCCATGAACTTTCTTTCAAGACCACAGACAACATTTCTTTTTAAAAATAAAACCCCCAACTTTCTCTTTGTTCTTCAGACACACCAAAGAGTACCTAGTCTATGTGTATGCCCCAAATTGCAATCCTTGTATCCCAAATAAAACGTTAAATTTAGAGACTCATCTCTACATTTTTATTAGACTATGACATGGGTAAGAGGGTGCAACGAGAGTATCCTGCCGGGCACGGTGGCTCATGCCTGTAATCCCAGCACTTCGGGAGGCTGAGGCAGTTGGATCACCTGAGGTCAGGAGTTCAAGATCTGCCTGGCCAACATGGTGAAACCCTGTCTCTACTAAAAATACAAAAATTAGCTGGGTGTGGTGGCACACACCTGTAATCTCAGCTACTCAGGAGGCTGAGGCAGGAGAATCACTTGAACCCAAGAGAGGGAGTTTGCAGCTGAGATAGTTCCACTACACTCTAGCCTGGGAGACAGAGTGAGACTCCGTCTCAAAAAAAAAGAAAAAAAAAAGGCACTAAGAGTACCTAGGATAGGTAAGCAACTCAGCTAGATAGGAGAGGCCAGGGAAGTGGCCTGCTGGAGAGGAGATCAGAGTTGAAAAATAAGGCTGACCAGGAGTTAGCCAGAGTAAGTGGGAGTGGGGAGATGGAGGAGCCCACAGAGGTGGAGCTCACCTGTCTGCCTGTGATGTAAGGCCTAGAATTGGGTTCAATATTAAGTGCTGCTGTGACATCTGGTCAAACTGAGAGAGCCTAGAATGCTCTAACCACAAATCCCCCTCCCTTCTGCTCTCTTGGATAAGATCCCCTAGCCAAACACGGTGCAGTTCCTGCTTATCTCTGAGCAGTGGGTGCCAGTCAGTTCCCTGTCAGCCTGAGAAATTATTCAAACAAGCCCATCATATTCACCTGCAGGAACCAGGAATCACCCTACCCTTTTGATAGCACAAAGCCTGACTCCAGACCCTGGCTGTTCACTCTGTTCCCAAGTGCAGCCCCTGTGGCCCTGCAAGCTATGCTGTGTTCTGATCCAGAATGTGAGTTATAAACTGCCGTCATCTCATCTGTCCAGTGTGAG
The DNA here is from genome assembly GCF_009828535.3 of Hylobates moloch. Classification (NCBI taxonomy): domain Eukaryota; kingdom Metazoa; phylum Chordata; class Mammalia; order Primates; family Hylobatidae; genus Hylobates; species Hylobates moloch. The sequence continues at coordinate 42,987,912 of NW_026652296.1, read as the reverse complement.
GTGTCCTGTGTTTGGCCATCCCCATAACCCTGGGACAGGAATCCCTTTCTCACCAGCAGGATGAATAGGAGGTAATTAAAACAATCCCTGTAAGGGATCTGTGTGCAAAGCCATCAATCAGCATTGCTCGAGGATCCACTGAGGTTGGGAGCAACAGGATGGCTGCTAAGGAAGTGGTCAGAGACCAGCTCCTGAAAGTTTTAGTCCCTTTTAACCAGCCATTGCAGATCATAGTAGCGGGAGCCCCTGGGGGGTGTCGAGCAGGGGTTAGCCCTGGCCAGATCTGAGTTGTTGTATTTTTTATTTTATTTATTTACTTGTTTATTTTAATTTAAGTTCTAGGGTACATGTGCACAACGTGTAGGTTTGTTACATATGTATACATGTGCCATGTTGGTGTGCTGCACCCGTTAACTTGTCATTTACATTAGGTGTATCTCCTAATGCTATCCCTCCCCACTCCCCAGATCTGAGTTTCAAATAGATGGTTCTGGCCAGTGTGTGGGCTGGGTTTGAAGGGGATGAGACTAAAAGGAGCAAATCTGATTAGGGAGTCACTGCCGGTGCCCAGGTAAGAGATGACAGGACCTCAGCTAGGACCAGAAATGGAGAGGTAGAGAGAGAAGGTGAGCCTTGGAAGGTGTTTATAATGCAGAAAATATAATCGGGTTGGCCCCACTGCTTCAAAAGACAGCAAATGTGTGTTGAATACATTAGTGCATGCATGAATATTAATTGAGATTTTATTGGACCTAGGAGAACTGCAGGGTAAGGTTGGGCAGGGTGGGCACTTCCCAAAGGCGCCAGTCATGGGGGTGAGGGTTGTGGGGTCCACACTGCGCTCTGCTCACCAAGTGCAATACAGAGGTTTGCAGAGGGCAACACGGAGACCTAAGACAAAGATATAGCCCCCCAGGTGCTGACCGATTTATAGACGTGAACTATGGCTATGATTGCATGCTAAATTGCTGATTCCGGCTAGGTGGGCAGAAGAGTTCTGAATAGGCCGATGCCATTTCTCTCCATGTTCTCCTGTAAGATAAGAGCTGGGCTTCTTGAACCAAAAAAGTTTTACTTTTTTCCTTGGGGTAGAATTAACCTTCAACCTGTTGACTCAAGTGTGTATTAACCAATAATCCAAATTAAAAACTTTAAAAAGTCAAGGCCTGTTATCAAGGTCCTCTGAAGTGTGATTTCAGGAGAAAATTTAGAAATATGAGAAACTCAATGTATTAAACACCAAAGGGCTTTATGTCAGTGGTTCTCAATCTTGGATGTGCATTAAAACATCTGGGGGCCTTTTTAAAATACTTAAACCTGGGCTGCATGCCCAGCACTTTTGATTCAGTTTGAGAGGGGCAGAGCTTGGGGATCTGTATTTATGTTATCATTCTCGGAACAGCTCTAGAGGGCACTGTCTGCCAGATGTTAGCTCACACCCTGGCAGAAAATGCCATCATGAGAATAGTAGGCACCATTTTTCTGGACTTCCAAAATCAGTAGCTTTCAGGCAAATAGTGAGTAATCTCATTCACATGTAGAATCTATTTTTTAGTTTTTTAATTAAATTTTTTCCTTTTAAAAAAATTTATTTTATTAAAAATATTAGTTTATACAAAAAATTTAAAATTTCCTTTTTTAGAGATGAGGTCTTGCTATGTTGCCCAGGCTTGAGTACAGTGGCTAGTCACAGGCCCAATCCCACTTCAAACAGGAAGGGAGTTTTGACCTGCTCCGTTTCCAACCTGGACTGGTTCACCCCTCCTTAGGCAACCTGGTGTAGTCCCCTGTTCCCAGGAGGTCACCATATTGATGCCGAACTTAGTGTGGACACCCAATCAGCATTGCACACTACAGCCCAGAACTCCCAGCCTCAAGCGATCCTCCTGCCTCAGGCTCCCAAGAAGCTGGGACCACAGGCATGTGCCACTGCACCCAGCAACATATGGAATCTAAGAAAGTTGATCATAGAAGCAGAGAGAATAGTGGTTACCAGATCCTGGGGAGGGTAGGTTGGTCAACCAGTACAAAGTTACAGTTAGACAAGAAGAATAAGTTCTGGTGTTCTATTATACAATAGAGTGACTATAACTATTAATAATAGTAATGCATTATATATTTCAAGATAGCTAGAAGAGAGGATTTTGAATGTTATCACCACAAAGAAATAATAAATGCTTAAAGTGATAAATGTGCTAATTATGCTAATATGATTATCATACAATGTACCGTGTATTAAAACATCATACTGTACCCCATAAATATGTATAATTATGTATCAATTATAGATAAAATAAAACTAAAAAAAGTCACTAGCTTTCATTACCTCATTTTATTCACACATCATACTAAATCAATGCTCAAAAGTCTTGTTCTTGTTCAGACAAAACAATCAAGGTTTATAAGTATAGGGAAGCTTCAAGTTGAAAAAAATGATATCCAAGAAGATTCCATCTTGATTCCAACTTAGGCACATTATCAAGCATTTTGAAGGGCTAGTTGTTATCCTTTCTGTTGCAGCTGAAAGCCCTGATAAATCAGTTAGGTTGACATCTTAAATTCTCAGGACAAATTTTGTTTCATCTTCTCCCTGCCCCAAAGTAAGCCATAAATCAAGCTTTACAAGGACTTAGAGGATTTTTGGCTGGGTGTGGTGGCTCACACCTGTAATCCCAGCACTTTGGAAGGCCAAGGCAGGTGTATCACGAGGTCAGGAGTTCGAGACCAGCCTGGCCAACACGGTGAAACCCTCTCTCTACTAAAAATACCAAAAAAATTAGCCAGGCATGGTGGTGCACACCTGTAATCCCAGCTACTCGGGAGGCTGAGGCAGGGGAATTGCTTGAACCCAGGATGCGGAGGTTGCAGTGAGCCAAAATTGTGCCACTGCACTCCAGCAGCCTGAGCAACAGAGCAAGACTCTGACTCAAAAGAAAAAAAAAAAGGACTTAGAGGATTTTTTTGCCCCTAATAAGTTTCCCAAAGGGTGTGGCAGAGTCTGGAGAAACCTGCTTTTCATGTGCTCCTTGGTTCAGCTGCCCGCTCCCCTGTGGCTTTTAGCAATTTCTTCTTCTGTTTTTGCATCAGTGTAATTAGCAAAAGGCACCATATCCCTGAGGACAACACCCACAACAATATGAGACTCTACAGCAAGTACTTGCAAAACCTAGAAAAGACACACACCCCTCCCCTAACATGCTTCAATTCCAAAACAACTCATTAATTCATAGAGTAATGTATGTGAGCAAACAGAGAAAATTATGAACTCCAAAGTGAAACCTGGCTAAAGATATGTAATATAATAAATATATTATATTTAAATACAAAAATAAAGATATCTACATGTGACATATATATGGATCCATATATATGGTGGGATTATTTATTTATAGTAGAATTCCCCAAACTTTCTCAGCTCATTGCACCCTGAGCATCTCAGTAATTTTTCACAGCACCCCCTAGGCCAACAAGAATACCCCAAACTTCCATTATTAGGTTCCCACAACACAAGTATTTAGTAGCCACTGAAAAAGTACACATAACTCCTAAAAAATTTACTTCCTCCTAAAATAAACATCCTTAAATAAGTTAAATATGAACGTGTCTACTGGGCACTCCACAACTTCTCAAATCCGGAGTCTGGTTGGAACTGACATCTTCACTGCCTGCACCGCCATGGACCTTCAGCGGTACTTTTTTTTTTTTTTTTTTTTGTCACAGCAAACACTGGAAAGTCAGCTTCACAAATATATAATATCATTAAAAGGAAGGCGCATGGTCTAATGACGAAATGTGAAATACATCAAGCCAGTCTCAACCTCTCCGAGGCTCAGTTTCCTCGCCCTGGAAAAGTAATAAAATAAATGCATGCCTTTTTCTTTTTCCTTCAGAGATGGAGTCTTGCTCTGTTGCCCAGGCTGGAGTACAGTGGGCGATCTCGGCTCACTGCAACCTCCGCCTCCTGGGTTCAAGCAATTCTCCTGCCTCAGTCTCTGGAGTAGCTAGGATTACATGTGCCCGCCACCACCCCCAGCAGATTTTTGTATTTTTAGTAGAGGTGGGGTTTCACCATGTTGGCCAGGCTGGTCTCAAGCTCCTGATCTCTTGATCCACCCGCCTAGGCCTTCCAAAGTGCTGGGATTACAGGTGTGAGCCACTGCACCTGGCCAATGCATGCCTTCCCTACTTAACAGTTGTGAAAAATGAGTGGGATAAAGTGTAAAAAATATCTCTCAGAACTATAATGCACTATAATAATAGACACTTTTTTTTTTTTAAGACAGAGTTTCGCTCTTGTTGCCCAGGCTGGAGTGCAATGGCACAATCTTGGCTCACCGCAACCTCCATCTTCCGGGTTCAAGCGATTCTCCTGCCTCAGCCTCCTGAGTAGCTGGAATTACAGGCATGTACCACCATGCTTGGCTAATTTTTTTGCATTTTTGGTAGAGACAGGGTTTCTCCATGTTGGTCAGGCTGATCTCGAACTCCCAACCTCAGGTGATCCGCCCGCCTCAGCAAAGTGCTGGGATTACTGGCATGAGCCACCACGCCCAGCCAATAATAGACTCTTATGTGTAGTAATAATTACTAAAAATAATAAATTGGAAATGATAACAAGACAAATGGAGTTAAGAAATTAAATACTATGTATTTTGAAAAGTATCATCATCTTTAAATCTTGCTACTCAGTATGGCCCCAGGACCAGTAGCAGTGAGAGCTTGTGAGATGAGCCGAGATCGCGCCATTGCACTCCAGCCCGGGCAACAAGAGTGAAACTCCGTCCCAAAAAAAAAAAAAAAAAAAAAAAAAAGAAATGCAGATTCTCGGGCCTCATCTGAGACTTGCTGAATCAACATCTGCATTTTAACAAGATGCCCCGGTGTTTATGTGCACATTAAACTTTAGGATGGGAGCCAAATGATAAGAACTTATGAACACAAAGGAGGAAACAACAGACAGGGTTTACTTGATGGGGGAGGGTGGGAGGAGGGAGAGGAGCAGAAAAGATAACTATTGGGTACTGGGCTTAATACCTGGGTGATGAAATAATATGTACAACAAACCCCCATGACACGTGTTTACCTATGTAACCTTCACATGTACCCCCAAACCTAAAATAAAAGTTAAAAAAAAAAAACTTTAGGAAACACCAGTTCAATTTATTTACATTATTTTAAATTGGATAGCTTTAGTAAACTTACTTCTTCCAGTCACAATGTAGTAGAAATCAATAACATAGGGAAATCTTGGAAATATCCAAAGGTTTGGAAATTAAATAACACACTTCTAAATAACCCATAGATCAAAGAAGAAATCACGGAAATTAGAAAAATATTGAAACTGAATGAAAATTAAAACACAACATGTCAAAACAAATGGAATGCCTCTAAAATAATACTTAGAGGAATGCTTATAGCACTAAACACCTATATTTTAAAAGAAAAAAAGTCTCAAATCAATTACCTATGCTTCCACTTCAGGAACCCAGAAAAAGAAGAACAAATCGAACCCACACTAAATGGAAAGAGAAACTAGTAAAGATCAGAGCAGCTGGGCACAGTGGCTCACGCCTGTAATTCCAGCCCTTTGGGAGGCCATGGCAGGTGGATCATGAGGTCAAGAGATCGAGACCATCCTGGCCAACATGGGGAAACCCTGTCTCTACTAAAAATACAAAAATTAGCTGGGCGTGGTGGTGCATGCCTGTAGTCCCAGCTCCTTGGGTGGCTGAGGCAGAAGAATCACTTGAGACCTGGAGGCGGAGGCTGCAGTGAGCCAAGATTGAGCCAGAGCCAAAATCAATAAAACAGAAAATAAAAACAATAGAAAAATCAATTAAACATAAAAAGTTGGTTATTTGAAAAGTCAACAAAATTGATAAATGTTTAGCTAGACTGACAAGAAAAAGAGAATGAAGATATAAACTTCCAAAATAATCAAGATGAAGGAGGATACATCACTGCATGCCCAACAGAAATCATAAGAATTAAAAGGAACTATTACAACTTTGTCAATAAATTAAACAAGTTAGATGCACCAAATTCCTAGCCAGGAAACTACTAAAACTGACTCAAAATGATATAAAATCTGAATATGTTAACATCAGTTGTAGTTAGTAATTTTATCCATTAGGATTAGTAATTTAAAATCTTCTCACAAGGCAATCCCAGGCCCACATTGTTTCCCCAGAATTTCTTCAATGAAGTCCCTTGTAAATTCTATCAAACATTTAACGAAAATGAATGGGCTAGTACAATCCAACACAAATTCTATAAATAAGTATTATAGAAAGGTAAAGAACAATTTCCAACTCATTTTATTAAGCCAGTATTACCCTGACACCAAAGCTAAAGAAAAAGAAGACTATGGGCCAGGTGCAGTGTCTCATGCCTGTAATCACAGGACTTTGGGAGGCCAAGGTGGGTGGATCACTTGAGGCCAGAAGTTTGAAACCAATCTGGCCAACATGGCAAAATCATGTCTCATCTCTACTAAAAATCAAAAATAAAAATAAAAATAAATTAGCTGGGCATGGTGGTACATGCCTGTAATCCCAGCTACTTGGGAGGCTGAGGCATGAGAATCATGTTGAACCCGGGAAGTGGAAGTTGCAGCGAGCTGAGAGCATGACTCTGCACTCCAGCCTGGATGGCAGAGCGAGACTCTGTCTCAAAAACAGAAAAGAAGACTGAACAAATAGCTCTCATGAACATAGATGAAAATCCTTAACAAAATATTAACAAATGAAACCCAAGAACATATAAAAAGAAATTGTGGTGGTTTTCACAAATAGCCACAAATACTTTGATACTGCTCCCTTTAAACTATGAATCCTAACTGTCCTCTTGATTGTGGACTGAACTTAGTGGCTTACCTCTAACGAAAAGAATGCAGTGGAACTGGCAGTGTTAGGATCCCAAGGGTAGGTCACAAAAGGCATTGTGGCTTTCTCTTTGCTCCTTCTCTTTTTTCCTTATTATCTCTGGGGAAAGCCAGCTAATGTGTAATCAGTCCACTCACACAGCCCTGCACCCTATGGAGAGGCAGACATGGCAATGAACTGAGCCTCCTGCCAACACCCAGCAAGGAACTGAAGCCTCCTGCCAAGAGCCATGTGAGTGAACCACCCTGAAATTGCATCCTCCAGGCCCAAGCAATGCATCAGACTACTGCAACCCTGGTTGACATGTTTTTTCTTTTAAGCTCCTTTATTATTTTGTTGAGGTGAAATGCGTATAACATAAATCAACCATTTTTTAAAAGTATATAATTTAGTGACATTTAGCACATTACAATGTTATGCAACCACCACTCCTTTCAAGTTCCAAAACATTTTCATGACTCTCCTCTCAAAAGCAAAACCATGCCCATTAAACAGTCACTCCCCATTCTCCCCTCCCTCTAGCCCCTGGCAACCATCAATCTGTCTTCATGAATTTACCCATTCTGGATATTTTATATAAATAGAATTATATAATATGTTACCTTCTATGTCTGACCTTTGTCACTTAGCATACTGTTTTTGAGGCTTATCCACATTGTAGCAGGTATCAGTACTTCATTCCTTTTCATGGCTGAATAATATTCCTTTGTGTGCATATGCCACATTTTGTTTATCCATTCATCAGCTGATGTACATTTGGGTTGGTTCTATCTTTTGGCTATTGTGAATAGTGCTGCTATGAACATTTGTGTACAGATATTTATGTAGCTGCGTTTAATTCTATTGGGTATATAACTATGCATGAAATTGTCAGATAATGTGGTAATCCCAAGTTTTACTTCCTGCCAAATTGCCAGACTGTTTCCCACACCAGTTTCATCATTTTACATTCCCACCAGCACTCTCCAAGAGTTCCAATTTCTCCACTTCCTCATCAATATTTGTTTTCCTTTTAATTTTTTAAAATATGGCCAGACTAGAGTCTCATTGTGGTTTTGATTTGCATTTCCCTAATGATTAATGATGTTGAGTATCTTTGCAAATGCTTATTTGCCATTTGTATACCTTCTTCCAAGAAATGTCCTTTGCTTAGTTTTGAATTGGGTTGTTTATTATGATGCTGAGTTTTAGGAGTTCTCCGTGTATTTTGGATATTAATTCCTTATCAAATACGTAATTTAGGTCAGGCATGGTGGCTCACGCCTATAATCCCAGCACTTTGGGAGGCTGAGGGAGGCGGATCACTTGAGGCCCGGAGTTAGACACCAGCCTGGCCAACAAGGCGAAACCCTGTCTCTACTAAAAATACAAAAATCAGTTGGGCATGGTGTCGCACACCTGTAATCCCAGCCACCCAGGAGGCTGAGGCAGGAGAATCGCTTGAACCTGGGAGACAGAGGTTGCGGTGACCCAAGATCATGCCACTGCACTCCAGCCTGCTCGACAGAGTGAGACCCCATCTCAAAAAAAAAAAAAAAAAAAAAAAGTCTGTGTCTGACACTGGCACGTAAAGTGGAAAGCAAGAGTGAAAAATTATGCTGAAAACTGGGGAAATCGAATTAAAATTCTACGTATAGAACCCCCCTGACAGCTCAGTCCTCTTTCTACACCCTTGTGAAGAAACAGTGCACACCCTCATTTATTCCCAGGTAGAGGAAAGAAGTGCAGACAAACCAGAGAATTCTTCTCTAACAAAAAGTTGAGTGAGCGGCTGGAGAAAGCCAACGCTTCTCACATATCGTTCCCTGCAGCAGAGCTCTCTCATTTGAGCACCCGCAGCATCTGCAGCCTGTAGCCTCTAGATTGAAATCTTTTTTTTTTTTAAATATCCCCCGAGGGTTGAACATTCCTGGAGGTACTGCAATACCAGGTCCACGTGTGGAGTGGATGGAGCAAGCTCCTATTCCATCTCCCTGCTCAAAAAATCCATTTACTATATTGTCCTCAGATAAAGGACATATCAGCATATTAAACTGGTAAGAACAGATTCTACACTTGATCTTAACCAAAAGGCCAAGAAGCGATCTAGAGTGAAATCTTGTATGCAAGCCCTGGACAAACCCCCTTCTTCCACCTATCCCCAGGAAACAGGCCTTCCTACACAGAAGCATAGGAAATCCACACTAATCATAGAATCCTTTCCATAACAGACAGGGAGGACTCACCAGACATATGATGAAACCAGCAGCGTGGAAGAGAAGTCAAAGGGAACAAACAGGAAAACTGATGCAGGTTGAATATCCCTTATCAGAAATGCTTGGGACCAGAAGTGCTTTGGATTCAGATTTTTTTGAGTTTTGGAATATTGCATATACATCATGAGATATCTTGGAGATCAAACCCAAGCCTAAACATAAAATTCACTTATGTTTCAGACACATCTCATACACACAGCCTGAAGGTAATTTTATACAATATTTTAATAACTTTTGCATAAAATTAAGTTTGTGTGCATTGAACCATCAAAAGCAAAGATGCCACTCTCTCAGCCACCCATGTGGACAATCTGTGGTTCCCTGGCATCACCATCATTCCTGACTGTTAATGTCTATGCTCTCAATAAGCAACTATTTTCTTACACTTACATTGTGACCTATCACATGTAATGTGATCCATCATGTGACTCATCACATGTAATGATTGCTGAGGCAGCAAAATCATTCTCCTGCCTCAGCCTCCCGAATATTTGGGATTACAGGCACCCACCACCACGCCCGGCTAATTGTTGTATTTTTAGTAGAGGCGGGGTTTCACCATGTTGGCCAGGCTGGCCTGGAACTCCTGACCTCAAGTAATCGCCCACCTTCAGCCTCTCAAAGTGCTGGGATTACTGGCGTGAGCCACTGCGCCCACCCTTATGTGATTCCATTTTATTTTTTCTCTTCCCATACCAATTATACTGATTTTGTTTAAAAAAAAATTACAGTGACCGCCCTTGAGTTTGCATTTACAACTAATGTCAGTTTACTTTCAGAGGATACTATACTGGTTCATTGGTAGTGCAGGTATCTTGTAACATTCCTTGTAATCTCTTCCCATAGTCTTTCAGGTTACAGAGTTATTTCCCAGTGTTTTTCCCTGTGTATCTATATCTTCCTTCTGTTTCTTCACGTAATAAATTGCAAACACAGGGATTTAATTTCAGATAAGATTACTCATTTAACAGATATTTATATACTTCTTGTTTCTACTATATAAAAGTAGAATAGAGAAGAGAAATGATTAGTATGTAGGGACCAAAAAGCCTAAATCCTCACACAAGTTTGGCCCTTATCCTTCTGTGTAATTAGAGTAAGTGATCTCATTGTGCTATGTTAGTATTTTTGAGTGCCTATTAAAAGGCCTAATTAAAAACATTAAAGTAATTATATTCCTTATCCTTTAGTTTCTTTTTCTATGTAATGACTATTAGGGCAGAATATCTTCCTCAGGGCATGATAAAAGATAAAAGATAGATAACAATGCAAGATATAAAATACCCAAATAAAGGAAATTATGCTAAGTAAAATAAGCCAGGCACAGAAAGCCAAGTACTGCATGATCTCACTTACATGTGGAATTTTTAAAAGTTGAACTTAAACAAGCAGAGAATAGAATGGTGGTTGCCAGGGGCTGGGGACAGGGATGGGGAGATATTGGTCGAAGTGTATAAAGGATTTATTGTACAGCATGGTGACTATAACTAATAATAGTGTATACTTGGAAATTGCTAAGAGAGTAGATCTAAATGTTCTCACAGCAAAAAATGGTAAGTATGTGAGGTGACAAATATGTTAATTAGCTTGATTTAATCATTTCACAGTGTATATATACATATATCTAAACATCACATTGTACACCATAAATATATACAATTTTTATTTGTCTATTATACCTTAATAAAGCTAGGGATAAATTAAAATGAAATCAAATTAAATATCCAAATAATTAGGCTTCAAGCTTCCAATTAAAGATTTCACTCTCATCTTAGAATTTTAGTTGGGGAAGCAAAAAGATGCAGCTACAAGGGTGACGTTTACACAGAGAATGGCATTTGAATGAAGCTCAGTTCCAACTGCTAGCTCATCACCCTCAGCCCCTTCCTTAACCAATGTATGTAAAGGATGTTGAGGCTGGTGTGGATTTCCTATGCTATTGTTTATTAAGATCTGTTTCCTGGGGATAAGTGGAAGAAGGGGACCCAATATGGGAGGAACCTTGACTTTCTCTGGAAAATATGCCAATTTTTGTTAGAGAAGAATACGATGTAGTGATCTATTGAGAGAGAGAGAGAGAGAGAGAGAGATATGTATAATACATACAAACGTATGCAGAATCCATTGTTCTACACGATGAGAATCTATTGTTGTAATATTTGATCTTTGACCCCTGGTTCCTAACATAGAGCTCCTTAAGGCCTTTGTAATTTCCTCAGTGATAGCGTCTGACACAGACTTCCAAATCCCTTGGAATTTCCTGGGTGACAGGAGCATCTTTTGTTCTCATGACCTGACGCGTGGTTTGCTCCTGGATGGCCTCATAATGGGGGCTGGTTGTCGGGGGAACCAACCTTGTGATTAGAAGGTTGAAACTTTCAGCCCCACCCCTGACCTCCAGGGAGCCGGGACAGGCTGAAGGCTGAGTTGATCACCCATGGCCAAGGATTTAATCAGTCATGGCTAGGTAATGATGCTTCCCTAAACCCAAAGGACTGGGTTTGGGGAGCTTCCAGATAGCTGAACACTTGGGGGTTCTGGAGGGTGGTGCGCTCAGGGAGGGCAGGGAAGCTTCATGCGCCTTTCCACACACCTCACCCCACACATCTCTTCATCTGGCCATTCAACTGTATCCTTGCCAGAGCCTTATAATAAATGGGTGAATGCAAGTAGAGTGTTTCCCTGAGTTCTGTGAGCTGCTCTAGCAAATTAATCAAACCCAAGGAGGACGTCGTGGGAGCCCCAAATCCAAATCGGAGCTGGCCAGTGGAGGTAGAGGTGACAACTTACTATGTGCAACTGGCACCTGAAGTGGGGGCAACCTTGTGGGACCGAGCCCTCCACCTGTGGGATCTGATTCTCCAGGTGAATAGTGTCAGAATTGAATTATAGGATGCCCAACTGGAGTCCACAGAGAATTGATTCGTGTGTGTGGAAACCCACCCCCAACCCCAGGTGTCAGAAGTGTTGTGTTGAGTGACGTGTGCATCAGTGTGGAGGAAAAAACACTTTGGTTTTTCTTCTCTCTCGTAAGAGTCCTTGTTTTATTTATTTTCTTCACCTAGGTCTCAGTGTTCTCTCATCAGTAAAAAGGGATAACACGCCTCACTTCAAGGATGGTTGTGAGGAGTGAAGACAGAGCCTGGCACACGGTGGGGATTAGTTCGTGATCACTAGTCTGCTTAGTGATGAATTCAAGTTCATGCTCATGTCATTCTCTTAGGGACACATGGCACACTAGGGGAGGTTAAAGATGCTTGCACACATGCCCACAACACATCTTTGATGGCGTCACAGCGTTCTCCCTGCAGCGGTGTTCCCAAAAGTCCAGGCCATACATTGCAGTGTGTGGCTCTGCCACCAGAGAGGGGCCTCTATGGAGAATGACCTTCATGCAGTGCTGCCACTGTGGACCTAAGGCCATGCGCTGGAGGCACAGGCCAGGCGGTGAAGCTCCAGGGAGAAGTCTTGGCAGAAAAATACTGGGAAATCCTAGGAGTCGAGGGCACAGTCAACAAAAGTCCCTTCCTCATGCAGTTGTCACGTGGTCCCTTTAAAGAAGCCTGAGCCTAGCCAGGCACTGTGGCTCACACCTGTAATCCCAGCACTTTGGGAGGCCAAGGCAGGTGGATCACCTGAGGTCAGGAGTTCAAGACCAGCCTGGCCAACATGGTGAAACCCCATCTCTACTAAAAATACAAAAAATAATAATTACCCGGGCATGGTGGCAGGCGCCTGTAATCCCAGCTACTTGGGAGGCTGAGCGAGGAGAATCGCTTGAAACCCCAGGAGTGAGCTGAAATTGCGCCATTGCACTCCAGCCTGGGCAACAAGAGAGAGACTCTATCTGAAGGAAGAAGAAGGAGAAGGAGAAGGAGAAGAAGCAGCAGCCTGAACCCCTTTGCCCTAGAATGGTCCAGAAGCATAGTGGGGATTCTGAAACCAACTAACTGTCCAGAAGCCTCAGGATTGCTCAGGTTGTTGAAGTCAAAATCTCCTAGAGTGGAAATGGACAAACAATGTGGTTTCCGTGGCCCACGTTTACTTATCCTGTCTTCCATTTTCTAAGACATTAAAAATATGCATCAACCTAGACCAGTGTCCCAGGCTATGTCATGAGGCACCCTCTGAAGCAGAGGGTTTCACTGTAGAATACAGGAATGAACCTACCAGGACATGCCAGGACCAGGATGTTAAAGAATAGTTGTAAGGAAAGTGCATCATTGCACCCCATTGTGACTTCCCTTAAAAAGCTGCTGGTTATAATGAAACAGACAAGACAAAGTACACCAGAGCAGATATCACTACAAACAATTAGAGCCTTGGCTGCTGTAATCGTCACGGCTGCATAATACCATCCTTTCCTAAGAAGTTGAGATCATTTGCAGTTGTGACTTCATTTAGCCGTACAACAAGCCTATTCATAGGTGGGCTATTATCATTCCCACTATGCATCATGCAATTAGGACTGTCTCAAGGTTACCTGGGAAATTGGCCATAAAGATGAGACTGGAAACTTAGTTTTCATTAAGTTTTCACTTTCATTTTTGACCGATTACAGCTTGCCACCCCTGGCAAGACTCACAAGACATTTGGAAAAATGCCATCCAAATGTGAAAATGGCAATATTAAGCCTTCGGTGCTTGAAACACTCTCCAAAAGTAGATGAAGAAAAGAAGATTGTCTTATATCACTAAAGAAACTGTAGAACATCTCTGGCTAACACACATGCCAAAAGCCCTGAGGTCTTTCACGTGTCATACCATGAAAATAAAATTGAAAAAAAAGATAAGAAGAAGTAGTAAAAATGAGGAGATAAAAATCAGAAACATTCCTTTTCAACAAAACAGTGCAGGTAAGGGTGACAGCAGTTCCTTCTGGAGCCCTCTTGTAAGAGGTGTTATAATACACATGAGAGGAAATCAAAGAAAGGGAAGAAATACGTTGAAATGATTTGCCTTATTAAGACATCTAATTTTAATCTCCAGTTAACTGCAATCTTCTTCATATTGGGTGTACTTTTCAGTGACAATCAAGCAATCTGAAGCAGCTGGAGTTCTTCTTGGTCAACGCATGAACCTCCAACCCTTGAGGCACTCATGATCCCACGTGATTGACAGAAGTCTCTACTCTTGAGCTAAAAACATGTCAGCCTGTTGTAATATGAAGCTTCTTTCCGAAGTCAGAAAAGTTAATGACAAATATAATCAAAACACAGTTTTAAAATAAAATTGAAAGCATCTCTCTACAGCATTGATTTTAGAGTTTGGTTTCCACCTGGCCCAGTAATGCAACGCTTTCCTAGTAGACGCCTCAAGACTTCAGGGCATCTTGGGAAGTGGGATGGAGCCCTAGACCTGGCTTTGAGGGCTGGCACTGTGCAATCACCCGGGTGACCTCACACAAACCCCAGTCCCTATGTCTAGAACCTTCATCACAAAGGAATGGACCAAACCAGAAGACTTCTGAGGCCCCTTTCTTGAACTTTCACCTGCTTATATGTGAATTTGCTTGATTAGATTAGACATCATATTGAGAAGCCAGAACAGAGAAAAAGGAAAAAACAATAGACTAGAGAACATCACTGCACACTTTTTTTGGCCACGCCTGGAGACAGCTTGTGTCCCCCTTTGTGACATGTGCCTCTGCATCAGCAGAGAATATCTGATTGAACTTTGTGTGCCAACAGAATGTTAAAGGCCTTTTGACACTTACTACATTGCCTTCTGATTATTTTTTTCTACCTCGTCATTTCCCCAATGAGACTATGAGCATCTTGGGTCCAGGAGCAGGGTCCCTCCCCTTTGAATCCCAGAGGCTCAGCTGAGCAGGACACTGTAAGCCCCTGATAAATGGCTGTTAGCTGTCTATATACATTATAGCATGTTGTCACACTAATATAACAGAATGTATTTATAAATACATAAATATATTTATTATATAAATGAATATATTTATAATTAATATATATTTTGTTTTTAAAATTAATCTAATTAGTCATTATCCAAGATAACCTTCCTGTTTCTTAAAAAAAAAAAAAAAAGACACAGTTCTGAAAAAAATCTTTTCCCTGGCAAAAACCCCACAAACTTGCACATCAATTAATTGTTTTTCTTCTTCTTTTTCTTTTCCTGCTTCTACCCCTGCATCAATAAATTTAAGCAGGCAAGATAATGAAACCCATTCATCTTATATTTTCAGTAGAATGTTGAACTCCAGGGAACTCAAAGTATATAAGCAAGACTGAATTCACTTTTTTTTTTTTTTGAGACAGAGTCTTGCTCTGTCACCCAGGCTGCAGTGCAGTGGCGCAATCTCGGCTCACCGCAAACTCCACCTCCCAGGTTCAAGCAATTCTCCTGCCTCAGCCTCCTGAGTAGCTAGGATTACAGGCATGTGCCACCATGCCCAGCTAATATTTTAGTTATTACTTTTAGTAGAGATAGGGTTTCAACATGTTGGCCAGGCTGGTCTCAAACTCCTGACTTCAGGTGATCTACCCTCCTCGGCCTCCCAAAGTGCTGGGATTACAGGTGTGAGCCACCATGCCCAGCCTGAATTCATTTTTGTAACAATTTTGAACAATAAGTTGGAAGATGATAAAAAACCTAATCATTTAATATCTGATCCTTGCTGGAACCCATAAATCAATTCTAGAACTCTGGACTTTCAATTCACTGAATTAGTAATTTTTTTCTTAGTGTCTTTTTAAAGATGAACACTTTATAGTCAATAATAGCACAGATCCTTTTATTTCATTTTGTAAAGGCCCAGTTTCATTAGAAGCACAGAATATCATGTGTACAAAAGAAGAAAACATTCTGATGAAAATTTTTATTTTTAACAATCTGTTTTCCAGCTGTCCAAACAACTAGTGGCCACCAGGGCACCCGCAGTCTCCTCACTTGTGTCCCTGAAGCTCATCAAGAGTTGCTCAACAGCCCACAGAACCACCTGCCTGTCTCATTGTCCTTATCTTTCCATTTCAAGGTTTCAACCAACCCTTGAGTACAGTCCTTATGGAGTCAGCCCTGAGTGCCTTAGGGAAAGAAGTGAGACCGGGCATCTCCCCTGGGAGGGGAAACATGTTGCAGCACATCATGACAAAAATATCAAGACAGAAGTTTATAAAATGTGTTAGGAAAATCAAAGGAAGAGGATGGGGGTGGGAAAACTTCAGAGAAGCAGCGACAACTTGTGCTGGACCTGAAGGATGAATAAGAGCTGCCAGAGGGGACGGGCGCAGTGGCTCACATCTGTAATCTCAGCATTCTGGGAGGCTGAGGTGGGAGGAATGCTTGAGCCCAGCAGTTTGAGACTGCAGTGAGCCAAGATTGAGCTACTGTACTCCATCCTGGCCAACAGAGAGAGCCCTGTGTCAAAAATAAATAAATAAATAAATAAATAAATAAAATAAATAAATTTTTTTAGAAAGTTTGCCAGAGGAAGAAGGTGGTGGTATTCAATCCATGAAGTACAGGAGGCTTGATGCCCATCATTTTGAGGGAATACTCAATTTTAAGTAGTGAAAAGTGGCAGGGAATACCATGGGATAGGGAGGAGAAGCAGACAGGAGAGCAGTGAATAGTGGTTAAAACTAGTGGCAGGTTGGGGTGGACTGGAACAGAGTGGAGATTTGATCCTGAAGGCAGTAGGCAGCCACTAGAGGTTTATAAGCAGTGCGGGTAAATGGTCCCAGTTCTGTTCAGATAACAGGGGAGCAGAAAATTGAAAAGAGGTGAAGAGACTTAGGAATGGCTAAAACACTAGCTGAGAAGCCACTGCATTTGTCCCAGGGAGAAATGACAAGGGCCCAAGACTTCATCCAATGCTGAGGCAATGGGAACAGAGAGATCCCGAGAGATGTCCACATGCAGAGCACGCAGCAGGTGGTGGAAACTGATGTGATGTCAGGTGAAGGGAAAGGAACTCTACAAAGGTACTTAATCATTTGTGACACTGAGAGAAGATTCAGGAAGTCAATGGACATGTGGGGACCACAGGAGGAGAAAGAGGTTTGGGAGGGAAAAGGACAGGGTGAGTTTGAGGCATGCTGAGCTTAAAGTGCCTAATGATCAGTCTAGCAGAGACGTCTGCCTAGCATTAGAGAATGGATCTGGAACTCCAGAAAACTGACATGGGATGGATCTTGTATTCTCTCACACAAGAAGACAAAGTTCAATTTTGATTCAAGAGATCACAGAGCCATTGTAATTGTAAAACAATGGAGCAATACTCCTTCTATTGATGGATAAAAGCAGGAAAGCTAATCTGGCAGCTGAAAAAAATGGCCCAGTGCCAGCTCAGACTGAGACATTTTTTGGTTTTGTTTTAGGGGTTCTTTGGGTTTTGGAGGGTGTTGCAATTTTATTTCCTTGCTTGTTTGTTGTGGTCATCCAGATATTAACTGACTGTCTCCTCCCACTCCCAAGGATGTACTCAATTCCTAGGATCTGGTATAGACTTACTAATCACTGGTATGCATCTTTTTGTCTGCCTGGAGGTGGTAAGAATGTGTTTTGTCACACTGGTTACAAGGCAAAAGGGTAAAAAGAAGGCAATTAAAAATAAAATTATATTATAAATTGTTCTTCTGCTTCTCTCTTCAAAGGACTTCATTAGACCTATTAGGAGAGCTGTTTGATATGGTTGAGCAGGTGTGCACTGACTATTTGTTGAAATGAATATTTATTATAAAAAATTTCAGGTAGATGGCAGAAAAATGCCTTAAGGAAGGGGGCATCTTCTTCTAATTTGCACAAAGATACTGTCTGGGCTACTAGAAACTCTCCCTTCCTGCTGAAGATGGTTGGCTGCTGTGAAACTTAACAGCAGTAACATACAGTCATGTGTTGCTTAATGACGGGGAAACATTCTGAGAAAAGTATCGTTAGGCAACTTTATTGTGCAAACATCACAGAGTGACTTACACAAACCTAGATGGCATAGCCTACTACACACCCAGGCTGTATGGTAGAGCCTATTGCTCCTAGGCTACAAACCTGTACAGCCTGTTAGTATACTGAAAACTGCAGGCAACTGTAACATAATGCTAAGTAGTTGTTTGTCTAAACATATCTAAACACAGCATTCATGTTTCTAAACATACCTAAACATAGAAAAGGTAGAGTGAAAGTACGGTATTTGTAATCTTATGGGACCACCGTCATATATGCAGTCAGGAAATGTCCTTATGTGGTATATGACTATATATTCATTTCACCCAGAAATTAGAAGGCTGAAAGGAAACACAATCCATTTTCCAGTTGCTGGAACCACACTAAGAATATCAGCCTGGAATTCAGTCTTTAGCCAGTTTGAATTGTGAACAAACACAATTCAAGATATAATAACCAGGATTAAAATCTTGTTGTAGTCAAGTGCAACACTCTTCTACCAATAGGGAATGTGTAGCATCTCCAGTTTCTGCTTACATCTTGTGGAACTGGAAAAGAAAGCCAGAAGATATCCTGACTTACTCAGTTTTTTGCTAGGATTCATACATCAATTCCTTAAGTGGAAGATGTTCTCTTACGTGAATGTATAACATCAAGAACATCACAAGTAAGATTTTAATGTGGTTATAATTCATTCCAAAGAGAGAAATACTACTCAAATCCATTACATCTGACCTCGTTTGTTTGCTTTTTAATGTATTTATTGTCTGCTGTAAGATCCGGAGAAGACAGAGGCTCTATCTCATTTATTGCTAAATCCTTGTTCCTAGAACAGTAGAAGAGCAGATGCTCAACAAACCTTTCTCTTGTTCTGGCTAAGCAAATTTATTTAGCCTTTTAACCTAAGATTTAAAAGAATTTAGTCAGAATGAAAAGAAATCAGGAACAGGACCAATTTAAGGTTATACTGATAATCACATTGATAAGTATGGTGAAAATTTACTGAGCAATTACTGTGTGCGAGGCAACTGTTCTGATGGCTTAAATATGTGGACCATATTTAAGAACCTCATGCAGGTTAAGAAATTTCCCCCAGTTCAGCCAGAGGGTGAGTGGCAGAGCTTGCATTGAAACTTGGGCAGCCTCACTCTACAGCCTGTGCTGTTGCCCATAACAGGCGCTTTAGCTGCTGCGTTTGCCTGAATGCGAATAGCCTTCCACTCCCTTTATTACCTTGAGACTGAGCAGTGTGGACAAATGAGGTAGCTTTCTTGTCCTTCTTTCAAGAATGTTGGGCCAGGTGCAGTGGCTCATGCCTGTAATCCCAACACTTTGGGAGGTTGAGGTGGGTGGATCACCCGAGGTCAGGAGTTTAAGAACAGCCTGGCCAGCATGGCGAAACCCCGTCTCTACTAAAAATACAAAAATTAGCCGGGCATGGTGGCATGCGCATGTAGTCCCAGCTACTTGGAAGGTGCAGGCAGAAGAATCACTTGAACCCCGGAGGCAGAGGTTGCAGTGAGCGGAGATTGCACCACTGCACTCCATCCTGGCCGACAGAGCAAGACTGTCTGTCTGAGGAAAAGAAAAGAAAAGAGAAGAGAAGAAAAGAAAAGAAAAGAGAAAAGTTGTACCTGTACATTTAACTTGTTCAACAGTCATTTTCCCAATTACTCCATTTTGCTAGTGGCAAAACCCCTGATAAGCAGATGTTCTGTCCCTGGGCAGTTTCCTTTGGAAACTACTTGGTATTTGGAAGCTTCACACCCTTGGTTAGCTCAAATATGGCTGCATGCATGCATTTCGAGGCCTGAAGATCCATTTCAGCCCACCATTTTGAAAACGCTCATACAATAGTAGCTTCAATGGGGACAAGGGCTTTGTTTGGTTGATGCTATAAACAAACAGTAGTTGGCACCAAGTAGACCCTCGGAAAATATGGAATGAATGAATGAAGCCATGCCCTGAGGGCTCTGAGACAATATGTGACACGTCCATACCCCACCCCCTCCAGTCAACAAGAACGAGAATGGCTATATTACTTATCTGCATTTTATTTTAGAGCAGTAACTGACTGGAATTATAATAGTGTCTTTTTCCCATCTTCTTCAATTATATCCATAGTTAAAATATAATTAAAAGTTTCAACCTCACAAGATTTGGAAAGATGCAAAGTCAGTGGCTTCCTCTGAGGCCTTAGCTACCCACTGTCCAGGGAAAATGCTGGCCTCTGGACAACTGAATCCTGACTGTCCAGAACACTTGCACTGGTCCTCTACCTGAATTGCCAAAAGGGCCCGCAGGGAAAGGAAGGAATCACCATGTTTAGGGCGCCCTCTTCTGTTCAAAGGGCTGAAGCCCGTGGAGCCAGGGCAAGGCTTTCAGCAGATGAGCATCTTGGAGCAAACGTCAGAGAACCACAGACTTTTCATTCCTGGAAAGGACTTTAGAGACGACTAGATCAAACCACATATAACACATGGGAAACTGAGGCCGAAAGACGTCAAACGCCTCATCCACGGTCACACAATTGGTTAAATCTCGAAAGAGGAAGAAAACAGATTCCCTGGCCCAGATCCCTCAGTAACAAGAGGAAAATGAACTCGTAACTCCAGTCTCTTATGCCTTTGTAAAAATCAAGAACAATTAATCACAAATCTATAGTGCCAATTTCTTATGATTTATACCTTCAACTTCCTGTAATGTCACTATTCATATTTTCAATACATGTTAAAAAAGGTTCCCCAAGCATAGATTTCCTTAAGAATCAAAGAGAGACTTGCCTCTATTTTTTTTTTTTTTTTTTTGAGACGGCGTCTCGCTCTGTCGCCCAGGCTGGAGTGCAATGGCATAATCTCAGCTCACTGAAACCTCCGCCTCCCAGGTTCAAGCCATTCTCCTGCCTCAGCCTCCCGAGTAGCTGGGACTACAGGCGCCCGCCACCACGCCCAGCTAATTTTTATACTTTTAATAGATACGGGGTTTCACCATGTTGGCCAGGATGGTCTCGATCTCTTGACCTTGTGATCCGCCCGCCTCGGCCTCCCAAAGTGCCGAGATTACAGGCGTGAGCCACCACGCCCAGCCGACTTGCCTCTATTTAGTCCAGCCATTCCTTTCATTATTTTTCTCCACAGGCCTCACATTTGAAGGTTTTTAGTCTACCAAGCAAATCACACTTTGAGTAAAAATGCATTTTCTCATTTTAAAAAGTACAGAAACAATGACCATGTATGAGATGTTACGATATTGATATTATCTAATGAAATTTAAAAATGTGAAATGCTTGAAACAGTGATTGATACATTATAAACATGCCAGAAATGTTCGCTACTATAATTCTACAATAACAATCAACAGTGGAAAGAAAAAAAGTACTTTTGTTAGTCTGTGCAGCCCTATGGAAGATTAACGTATCATTTCAATTTGATATTTTGAAATACTAAAAATAATAGTGGAGTTCAAAGGTAATTCTGGGGATACCTGGAAGCCAAAGATCCCTAGGTTGGGGCCAACTGCTGTAACCCATTAACCTCCCAGGCTGGGGTGGGGGGCTCAGTCTGCCCTTACATGGGATTGTGATGCTCTTTCATCTAGTGCGTCGATGTGGGTGCCTTGGTATGAAGGGTGTGCCCTTGGCAGTCCTTCAAGCCTTCTTGCTACTCCACTGAAACAAACATATCCTGATAAACAAATTCTTACAGATAGATAGCTGGAGCCTAGTAAGGATGTGTTGAACGTTTGCAACTCTTTGCTAAGACTACAGGCTTCTAAAAGGAAAAAAAAAAAGCTAATTCCATTTATGTGATGTTCTAGAACAGGAATCACTAATTTGGTGACTGACTTTGAGGCAACAGAATTGAGTTTGACTGGGAAGGGGCATGAGGAAACCTTCCAGAATGGCGGGGATATTCTCATCTCGAGAAGAGTTTGGGTTTCATGGGTGTCTGCATTTGTCAGGATTCATCGAGTAGTACACTTAAGATCTGTGCATTTTGTTGTATGTTTTAAATTTTAAAAAAACATAAACAAATACTGAACTCTAATGATATGTATGCTGAACGATTTAGGGGTGAACTGATGTCTGCAACTTTGAAATGCATCAAAAAAGTGGATGAACTGATGGATGGATAGAGGGATGACAGAAAGTATAACAAAAGATATATAGCAAAAAATAACTATGGCGGGCATCTGGATATTCACTGTATGATTCTCTCAACTTTTATATTAGAAAATTGTCACGATATGTTGGAATGAAAAGAATTAAGGTAAATGTAATCATTTATTACCTTTAAACATGTTACGCCAACTTATTCAACGTTCAAGGTTCTGCTTTGTAAAAGGGCATTTTTAACAGTTCTAACCAAAGAAGCCTGCAGAGCAGAAAGCTAATACTTTGGTGGTACTCTTCTCCACCAACATGGCTGGATGGTAATTACCTGAGACACATCCTTCCCTTTAGACTCTGTGCTGCTGGAGGGCAGGGAGCACGAGGCATTCATTTCATGAGCCATGTGTTTGTGGTGGACACTTAATTAAGATGTGGTAAAAGCAGAATTTCTGAGTCAGAAGGGTTCAGATTTGAGTTCTGCAACTTACTGGCTGCATGACCTTAGGCAAAGTACTCACTAACACAGAGCTTCCATGTCCTGTCTGTAAAAAGGAAGTCATCTCCATTTGGCTGTCTGGAGGGCTCAGTGAGGTGATGTGACTAAAGCACAGTATCTGGCTCCTGAAAAGAACTTCAAAAATAGTAGCCTGTGCCTGAGACTGAGGCAGACCTGGATCTTTGGGCCCTAACAGAACTACTGGAGGACAAATTCCCAAAGGAATCACTAGACGATGGCTATTTCATTTCATCAAGACTGAGGTATCATGTCAACCCATTTCTAGGACAAATCTCCTTCAGCTGCTGTCTTGGTTTGCTTTATCCACACCTGACCTGTCACTTGCAATGTACATCCTGGGGACCAACATCTCCAAACATTGTCCTGGGCCAGGAGCATCCTCCTTACTGGAAAGCTCAGGGCCCCTGAATCAGAATCTGCATCATAACAAGATCCCCAGAATACTGAAGTTTGAGAAGCTCTGGTCTACATTAGATGGTTTTCTAACGGCTCCCTGTTGCCACTGATAATAAATCTCTTTCGTCTTTACCAGAGCTACAAGTCATCCCTGACTCTCTTCATCTTCCTTATTGCCCTTAATTTCTTCATTCTTTAGGATCTGCCCTCACTGCTACTGGTTTTACTGTCATTAAAAAATATTAATGCAATGCTCAGACTTGCTCAATTATGAATATGGTAAAAAAATTAATTTATGAAGGGACAATCTATTCTAAAAATACTAAATATATAGACACGTGGATGCAGCACTGTAGTCCTCCTTATTCACAGTTCCACTTTCTGAGGTTTCAGTTACCCAGGGACAACCACAGTCTGAAAATAGGTGAGTATAGTACAATAAGATATTTTGAGAGACCACATCCACATAAGTTTTGTTACAGTATATTGTTATAGTTGTTCTACTTTATTATTCGTTATGAATCTCTTACTGTGCCTAATTTATAAATTAAACCATATCTTCAGTTTTTTTGTATAGCAAAAAAAACATATGTACAGTATATAGGATTTGGTACTATCCAAGGTTTCAGGCAACCAGTCTTGAATGTACCCCCCATGGATGGCGGTGGGGGGGAACTACCATATTTAAATTTTAAAAACTTGATAAGGTTTCTTTTCTCAGCTGGTAGGTTTTGTGTTGTTATGATTTTATAAGCTCAGCCACATGCAGGATCGAGTCAAGACACCTTGGCCAGGCAGGTGAGGAAGCTTATGTAGCCCCAACCTTGCCTTCTGCCACTCTGCACCCCATATTCCCTTCTCCAAGCTCTCACAGCTCTCTGCACCTCTGAATAGCTCTGGTGACACTAGGATCAGTGATTTGCCTGTCCTTCTCTCACTGCTACCTGAATACTGTATTTTCTTTCATAAAATAGCATCCTACCTGAATGTCTAGTGCTGACTGGAAAATATGGAGGGAGTGCTGGCACTGGAAATTACAGCTTTGTAACTATTGGGTAAAAACTACTCTAGGCAAGAATCATTAATGGATGCATGGTCTTAAATTGTCTCCTCAGAGATGGTCTTACTCGAGACAATGAAAAAATGGTAACTGTACAAGGCAGAAATCAGGCACTACCAAATGTGATACCCCTCACACAACCCCCAAATAAAACATTCAGCTACCAAAAAGGAGGACCCTGTTCTTAAAAGACAGGAAAACAAACCCTAAGAAAAATATTCCAGGTTAAAGAATACTAGAATCATGACAACTAAACCTAATCCTAGGCTGGATCCCATACTAGAATGCAAAAAAAAAAAAAAGTTATAAAACACATTATCAAGTCAATTGTCAAATTGGAATACTGATGGTAGGTTATTAAAAGTACTGCATCAGTGTTACATTTACTGCACCTGCAACTTTGTTATATTTGAAATCATTTTCAAATAAAAGGTTTAAAATTTACAAAAAAGTACTTCTTTCTAAATTAAAAAAATAACCATTTCAATATATAAAAATAAAAATATATTTAAATATAAAAATAACCTACCCAAAGGCATGTTTCTTTAAACAGGTAAATCACGCTATCAGTAAAAAAAAAAAAAGTGCAATAGAGCAGCCGGGTGCGGTGGCTCACACCTGTAATCCCAGCACTTTGGGAGGCTGAGCTGGGTCGATCACCTGAGGTCAGGAGTTTGAGACCAGCCTGGCCAACATGGTGAAACTCTGTCTCTACTATAAACACACAAAAAATTAGCCAGGCGTGGTGATAGGTGCCTGTAATCCCAGCTACTCGGGAGGCTGAGGCAGGAGAATTGCTTGAACCTGGGTGGCAGAGGTTGCAGTGAGCCGAGATCATGCCATTGCACTCCAGCCTGGGCAATAAGATCAAAACTCTGTCTCAAACAAACAAACAAACAAACAAACAAAAAAAAAAAAACAAAAAAACAACTGCAATAGAGCTTGTGAGAAGCTGCCAGGAACAAGGCGAGATGGAACATACATTGGAGGAGAATAAGGAAGCAGCAATAATGAATCCTGTCTAACAGGTACTGAGCCCCAAATCACTTCCCAAGTATTATCACAGTTTCACTGTTTTCCAGTGTATTCATTTATGCCTTTGTGTTTCTTTTTGCTATATTTTTTCAAGCTTGGGTTGAAGACTTTGTCTCCTTAACTTTTAAATTTTTTATTTCAATGATAAAGTCATTAAATATAATGGATTTGCTATGATCAGAATTTTGGTTTTCATATATAGTATTCTTGTTTTGTTTCTAATGTAAAACAAAAACTACCAAGGCTTAAGAAAAGAAGTGAAAAGGCTGAGTTACTACACACACCACTGAAAAAGTTTCACAAGTTGTTCACTGAGGGGGAAATTTCAGTGTTTTTAAATGCTAGGAGGTAGAGTTTCATTGTGGCTGTGTTCATTATGGATTAAAAACTAGCACTCTGGATAGGTCAGAATGAATCCATAGTACTGTTGTGTAATTGGTTTAAGAGGTTCTATTTTTCAGAGGTCAGGAAAAATTATTGAGTTACAGCCAAGTAGTTTTGCCCTACTAGGGTCATTCAAAGTTTAGAGTTCTTAACAGACATAGCTGAGGGGAGATGGCATTGTTTTCTTATTTTCTAAGCAGGTGCTGCTGTAAATGGAATCTTTTCCTTTACTGTCTCTTCTTTTGCTCTTTTCTTTCCCTAAAATGACTGGATGACCACACAAATATTAGCCAAGTTATCAGGTTTCCAGTTCTACACCTCCATGTTGTTTTTTGTATCATTCTCACATGATTTGTTTCTATCAGAGTCACTTCCATTTCTTTTTGATACAGAATCATCTGTGGTTAGAACTGATGAGTTGGTAGCTCTGCCGAAGTATTGATACCCTGTTAACAACATACTTGACAGCAGCAACAATTAGGAACAAAGACAAAAATAGTATAACTAACATTTGCAGAGACTCCTTAAACCAATTTCCTATTTGGCCAAACCAAGCTACAAAGAAAATCCAACAGCTGAACGTATCCTTTCTGGGACAACAAATTGGCCTGTTTTCTGAACTTTAGTATTCAGAAGCATGTATTCAAATACAATCAGAAGTGACAGCCAGCACACAAATGCCACCTTGTTTGGTCCATAAATATCCCAAGGCAATGCCTTTGTATAACATCTTTGCAGCAAATGACGTAAAGCTCTTCTGCTGAGTTTGTATAGTAGACGCAGATTACACATGCAGTAATTGCCATTGTAAGGGACAGGCTTCAAGTGTACCTTACTAAATTCAGGCACTCAGAACCAAGAGAGAAACTCGCACACAAAACAATAAAACTCACTATCTCCAACTATCCTGAGAAGTCTGCACTTCAACAGGCACATTGATGAGAAAGAATTAAGTCATTTGAGATCTCACTAGGGAGTGTAGATACACTAAATCAAATATTGACATAAAATCATTTCTCAGGGGCAGATTCCTTCTTCTTTCCAAGACTGACATTATGTGGTAATCATACCTTGGCATGAATACCTCAAGCCAGGAAGGGTACAACCAGAGTAAATTTGGAACATTCTTTAAGCATATTTCTCAGATGGCAGGGGGCTGATGTAACAAAATATGCCTGCAGTTACCATTTAAAAGTGTAATTAATTCAACCAGCACAAGGACACTGACTAATTGAATATAAAGAGTATAATTAATTATGTCCCATAATCATCAGAACAATGTCTTTACAGAAAAGGTAAAAGACCTTGTAGTTGAAATACTCATGTTGTATTTCCAAAAATAGTAATACCAATCACATATCTCAAAAATTTTTAACCCTTTAAACTAATTTTATTTTACTTCAAAACTGGTTACTGAATATCATTAACCTTTGAGGTATATTTCTGTGAGTCAAGCAGAAACATAAATTGACTTTTTAAATGGATGAACCTTATTAAACTTGCAGCTGATTTTTTTGTCGATATTCTAATAAAAGGTACCTCACTAGTATTTCAGAGAAAGGGCTACAAACCCGACAACCAGTTAAAGTTCCTTATGTAACTATGGTCTTATTGATTATAACAAATTAGCTGCCTATGTGAGGATTTGTCCTAGATCTAGGATAGCCAGAGAAATAAATATAAATTTTGTGACTTACAGTAGTTATCAAATTAAATTGCTCTGCTGGCCATGATGGAATAACTGGTATCAGATGATCATTCCCATTATAAATAACCATAACACTGGGGAAAGTACAAAGCAACTATTTTCAGGCCCTGGACTATAGGTTGCACAAAACTGTGATCCCTGAGAGATGGGAAATTCAGAAAATGATTTCTACATTTGCCCTGGCTAACTGCTTGGGGACAATTTCCTGACCATGATACAGGATGGTGGGGGCAAAGCACACTAGTCTCACTGAGATGAGGAGGCAAAAAAGACTTTGGGGATGGTGAAGCAGATGACACTGGTAGGGTAGGTCTCAGAAAGGAGGCAGCTGTGCAAAGGGGGGAAAGCCCACTTCAGCTGAAGTTGAGCTTTGCTTGTGCAGGGCAAATATGCAATGATTACCAGAAAACAGCTGCTTGAGAGAAGAATGGAAATACTAGAAGTTTAGCAGGGCTGGTGAGTGTAGGCATTCCGGCCCAATCAGAATAAACAAACCTTATTAACACCTCAATCATTCAGCTGAGAAACCAGAGAGGCCACGCCATAAAATAAGGACCACATCTTATGGTAAGGTCTTCTTAATATATGCTCTAACTGGAACTAAATTAAGGACTTAAAAATATCTGCATGGGTCAAAGAACTTGGAGTTTGAGTCCTGCAAGTTAGAGGAGCTTGGTAAACACTTTGACCTTTCAAAGATCTATCCTAACAAAGAATAAAATGAAGCCTGCACAAGTTCAAAACATTCATCCAGTAATTAAACTGCCTACAGGTATAAAAAGCACTTTCAGACGAACAGAAGAGAATTTAGAATCATGCCACAAAAAATGTCCTGCATAAAAAACTTTAAAATTACTTGACATGCAGAAAAAACAGGAAGTGTGACCCACTGTTAAGAAAAAAAAGGCAGTCACAGAAATAGATCCTGAGATGGTCCAGAGGTTTCAGCACACAGACTTTACAGAAACTAGTATAAACATATTAAAGAACAATACACACATCACAAAGAAACAAATGCGGGTGGAAACCTCAGTGGAAATTATTTTAAAAAGAAACAAGTGGGAATTCTAGAACTAAAAATGTAATAAATAAAAATTTAAAATTTGCTAGACGGACGTAAAAGATTGAAGATGGCAAAAGGAAGGCTCAGTGAACCTGAAGACAGGTCAATAGAAACCAATCTGGCAAACAGAAAAACATACTGAAGAAAATTGGATAGAGCTTCAGGAACAATATCAAATGGTCTAACATACATGTAAGTGGAGACTCAAAAGGAGAAGAAATTGAGAAAGAATTAAATGTTAAAATTGAGAAAGAATTATCCAAAATGAGAAGAAACTGAGAATTATTTAAAGAGAATGACAGCTAAAGTTCCTAAATTTAATGAAAAACATTGGCTGACAAGTTAGAGAATCTCAATAAACCTCAAACTGGATTAATACCAAACAACAACAAATGATTTAAACACATGAATGTCAAACTGCTGAGAACCAAAGACAAAGCAAATTCTCAAGAGTAGTGTGTGTGCGCCTGCACACACACACACACACACACACCCCTATCTACCCATTCTCAACTATACCAAAACAAACAAACAAACAAACAAAAAAACCTGACCTTCCCTGGGGAAACATGAATAACCTGTCTTTGTTTTCAAGTTCAAAAGGCAAAAGTCAGCTATATCTGGCAGCTGCTCCATGCACTGCCTTTCCTGCATAAGGGATTTAAGCTGCTCAGTAGGTCAGATTTTAAGCTGGAAGAGAAGCCATTATCACCCAGTGAGACCAGACTGCTATAGTTTTCCAGCACCATCTCCCAGCACAGGTCCTTCTGAGCAGGACTCCACAGCCTTTATACCTCTTAGATGAAATCCACAGCCGCAACCTTGAATACCATGAAAAACCATTATGCCAAACACAGCTCCACTCACTCTGTTGACCTGTGTTCTCACGTTGAAAACAAGGGAGCAAGAGGGCTGCCTTGGGGAAGATAGGTAAAATATCTAGGTCCTGCTTTTGACTGGAACTCGGGAGCTTGGATTTCAAGACCATTAACCCTGTTCACTATCCAACCAGCATCATTTGTTGAGATCCCAGTCTGGCTATTATGGGCTTTACAAATGAAAACAGAATTCCTAACCTTGAGGTGCTTTACATTTAAGAGACAACATATTAAAACAGAAGTATAGAATCACGGTCTTTCTGAGATTTAGGAATTTAGAGATTCTTTAATCTAGCTGCTTATAGTCAACTTAAGAATCTGATCCCCGATTGGTTTAAAGCCTTGTTACCTGATCTGGTCTGAAGACAAGCAGTACCAGCATCATCTGGAAGCTTATTAGAAATGCTGATGCTTGGGCTCCATCAGGCATGCTGATTCAGAATTTGCTGCTTACAAGATCCCAGGTGACATGCATGCATGTTTTTGACAGCGCTGGGTTAAATGATCCACCAAGGTATATGGTTCAGAAATAGCAACAACTAATCAATAACTAAAGTTCTGATTTTCCAAAACAAGATCTCTCTTCTACATTATTACACAGTATCTTCCCTTCTCAAGAGGAACGCGGCTCTGTTATGAATAATGGATGCCCAGGCTCCATTGCAAACTCATTTCTTGGGGTGGTGTTTGGGCATTGTATTTTTAAAAGCTCCCAAGTACAGCCAGGGTTAGAAGAGTCTCAAGAAGTCACTACAGGATAGCGATCAGGGAAGGTTTCATGACAGAGAACTAGGTATTTGGTCTTGAAGGACTGGATGGATTCAGAGGAGCTAAGGGTATTCCAGATGAGGTATGGCATGGAGTGGGTGGGAAGTGCCAGGCGAAAAAGAGGACATGGCAGCAAGGAGTGTTTTAGAAAACAGGCAATCCAGATTTCTAGATGGAAACTCCTAATTATTAAATGCTGAGGTCTTTCAAAGATGCAACAGGAGGCTGGACACACCAAATATCTGTATGACAGAGGTGGACATCTAGACGGTAGACATCTAGCATCCCTGTCTATACGCAAATCAGCTGGATGCAAGACCACACACTGCTGAAAATCTCACTGTGGTCACGACAGTCCATCCAGTGGCTCAGACCCTGAGATTCTGTTCACACTTCCTACACTCTTCCTTACTCGTCCGTGTTCTTCCAACTCCTCATCTTGCCTAATTCCTCAGGCAGCACCTCTTCCTGTAAGTCTTCATTTCCAGGCTTAAGAGATGTCAGCCATCTGTGCCTTTATCATACAGCCAGCACAGTGAACACGTGAACACGGGCATCCCTGCATTGCTGTTCTGAACTTTTATGTGTATTAACAACGAATTTCTTGGTGATGACTGACTCATGAAGCAGAGAATGATGTTGAGGGATGAATCCAATTGACACTGGACATGTCTCCGGAGCCAGGACTGAACTGAATTCATAATAAATAATACAGCCTCGGGGTATGAGAAGGGAATGGATTCACCCTCTGAGAGCTAAAAAAAGAACTTTAGGAAATTCTCATCTCCCTGGCCCTTCAGACCGTGGTCATTTTCTTGGTCTTCCAAGAGAATGACAAAGTTTCAGAAAGCCTATCTGAGGAAGGTGAAGAGCAGCGAGAGGGTGCACGGGTGGAAAAGCCCTCTCAAGAGTGAAGTGAGCCTTCCCCTCGAGCTCCCCAGTTGGGGCGTCCCAGACGGCAACAGCGCAACCTTGTTCTCAACCAGGATCCCGGACAAAGACCTAGAGATTCAAGCCGACGGCAGGCCAAGCTCTGGCCTAAGAATAAGGCTTCTGTTTCTCAGGAGATGAGAGTGTGCCCATAACTTCGTGGATTCCAAAAAGAAGAAAAAGGTCTCAGGGCACCGGAAAAGGTGTATTGGGGTTGAGAGCGTGGGCTCAGAATCGGGTCTACCTCGTACGGGATGTAAGACTTCGGAAAGACTGCTCGGCCTTTTCAAGGCTTTAAATGGAGCTAAAGGGTATACGAGATGACGTTCGCCCGGTGCTTAGGAATATGGGGCGTGACTTTCCAAGCGGGCAGCTGGAGCCAGGGAGACCAGAGGCCGCTGCAACACGAACCAGCACCTGAAGAAGCTCGGTCAACCAACCGTACACCGCGACCAACCCCAGAAGCCGAACAGATGAGCCCCGAAACGTCATTTCCGCGCGCCAAGGGGCGGGGCCGGTACCGGGTGCGGAAGTCGCTCCAGGGGTCACTGGGAAGTGTAGTTTTCGAGACAGAGGTGCTCAGAGGGAGGAGGGTCACAGTATGGCCAGGCACTTTTCTCGGGAGCTCCTACGTATTTTATGCACGTGGTTAAGAAAAAAGAGGGAGAATTCAGGTGCCACAGTGGCCATTCTCCAGTGACCGGAGCGTGTTACTCACAAACGGATCTGTCAGAGGCCAATGGGAGCTGCCGGCCGTCAGGGCGCGCCTGGTGGCGCCGAGCATCCTGGGAGGTGTGGTCCGGGCGAGGTGCCGAGGATTCGGGGTAGTGTAGTCCTGGCGCCCCGCTGGAGGAGCTCCCCAGCTGGTGGCTGGAGCGACCCCTTGTTCTTTGGTGGCGCTGGTGAGTGAGGCTCCCTCGGGACCCTTGCCGCAGCCGTACCCTTTTCCGCGCGGAAAGGAAGGTCCCGAAAGGCTGGACTATGGGCTGAATTTGGGGACCGTGCGGGTGGCGCGGGGGTGGTGATTGTGGTGGGAACGCGCTGGCGTGGCGCAGGCCGTCCTCTCCCAGATGCTTATTTTGGGGGTGTGGGCGTGCATCTCCAGGGGAGTTGGGTGAAGCCCATCCGTGAAACTGGATGGTGATGGGTGGGGGATCGGGCTATCTCTCCTGGGGTTCTTGTGGGTGGGGACAGGTTCGGCTTTGGCTGAAATCGGGTATTGGGAAAGGGGGTCGCTGATGCCATCAGTCCCCGGTTTTGGGGGAGTTGAATAAATAAGCTTTTTGGGGGATTGGTATTTCCCAGGTGGTGGAGTGGGGACCATCCCTGGGGCCATGTGTCCCCGAGGCTTTGGTCGGTTGAGGGCTACTCTTTTGGGGCGCCACTATTCTTCGGCTTTGCTGGAGTGGAATGAGGAGCGGTCTGGCTTGACCAAACAAGCCAGGGTTAGACTGGATCTGGGGTGGCCATTTTGCCACGATCTTAGGGTTTCACTTTGGTTGGTCACCCCCGGGTTCGGGCCTTGGAGGAGGAAGTCTGGCTGGGACCCACAGGACAGGTTTTTTCCAAAGGTCCCGGGGACCATCATTGATCACAAGAATTACGGATTCCCAGGCCCCTGGTGTGGCCAGGCTTTGGGATTTTACATTCCATTTAAGTTTTTATTGCGGAGAAATTTCAAACAGCCAGAAGAAGATAGAACTCTATAGACCAGATCTCCATCACCCAGATTCAACACTTAACACCTTATGACCAGTCTTGATTCATCTCAGAATGGACACAGAGAATCCTTGCAATCCAGAGTTCACCGTCACTGCCCTTACTGTGTAAGAGCACGGCCTCCACAGCCACATTTCATCTAGGCTCTGTGACTTTATAGCTGTGTCACCTTGGGCAAGACGCTGGCTTCACTGTACCTCAGTTTCCTCGATTTTATCTTAAAAAGGATAATAGCATCTATCGCATTGGGTTGTTGAAAGGATAGAATGAGGTGAAACTCCTACAGTGGCTGTAACAGTCTCTGGTGTATACTAAGTGCTCAGTAAATATTACCTTTCATTAATAACAGGCACAGAGAAGGTCACTTCATGCTCAGCGTTAACAGCATATCAGGGCAGGTCGTGCTTTCAACCTGTATCCCAGCTGTGTTCCCAGGAAGCTGCCCACAATTCTTTTCTCCTTTTCTTCTGTGGCAAGTTCATTCCTGATGGCGTTAAAGAAGAGGAGGTACTGCCCTGCTGGAGTTTGAGGATTTCCCTTGATATTCTTGAACGCTTTTTGTTCTTGTTCTGCCTCCCTGTGGCTCCTGTCTGCCCAGAGAGGACTGCCTGCTGGGGAAGGGGGTACTCCTGAGCTCTTGACAGCCCAGCTTCAGGTGGGTGCCACTTACCTTTTGCATTTCGAACCATGAGTGGGTTTCCTTTGCTCAGCTTTGACATCTGTGTTCTACAGTGTCCCATCCAGGGATCGGGGCACCAGCTGGTTCCTTCAGGAAACTAGGCTTGTTTTAAGAGTGATCATTTTCACAGGGAATATTTTTCAGAGCTGATGCTCTCATTCATTACACCTATATTCTTCCCCCACATTCCTTCTTTCAGTATTTGTTCAGACTGCTCATTCCCAGGGCTTGTCAGGTGCTGTGAAGTTGTCAACGTTCTGTTCTTCTGTCTTCCAATACTCTCACTTACTCTTTTCCCTGCTAGAGTGTTGGCAGCAAATCCCAGTTATATCATTTCACCTGGGAATACTTCAGGAGGCATCTCTAACACATAAGGACTTCTTTTTTTAACATAACCACAATTTCATTGTTATACAGTTACATTGTTACAATTATATTTTGTTATACCCAACAAAATTAATAACTTATTAATATCATTTAATATCTAGCTCATATTGTTTTCCCCCATTGTTAAAAAAAAATCTTTTTTTTCCACCAGTCAGAACAGCCCTGGTCAGAGGCAGGAGAGGGAAAAGTATCTGGAAATAGCATCCCAGTTTTCCCTATCTCTGCCTCATTTCTCCTCCTATTTCTTCTGATCTTGCTGATCTGTGTTGACAGCTTTATAACTTAATATAAGCTGGACCTCTGAGTTTTCCTTGCATCCTTGTTTCCAAACTTACTTCCCATTAGAAGTTGTGTCCTCCTGGCTGGGCACGGTGGCTCATACCTGTAATTCCAGCACTTTGGGAGGCCAGAGCGGGCAGATCACCTGAGATCAGGAGTTCGAGACCAGCCTGGCCAACATGGTGAAACCCCATCTCTACTAAAAATACAAAAATTAGCCAGGCGTGGTGGCACACACCAGTAATCCCAGCTATTCAGGAGGCTGAGGCAGGAGAATCTGTTGCCTGGGCAACAGAGCGAGACTCCACCTCAAAACAAAACAAAAAAAAGTTGTATCCTCCCATTCCACCCACGCATTTTTCTGGATTCCTTTTCTTTCCCTTTGTCTCCATTTCTGCACTGCCCCAGCTTCCTGTCTCTTCTTCACCTTCTTGCCTTGTCTTTCCTCCCATTTAGAGCTGAACTCCTTGAAAGAATTATCTATGTTTGTTGTCTCCATTGCTATCCTTCTGTTATCTTTTGAATATTTTAGTAAGGCTTTTTCAAGTGATACCAAAAAATATTCTTGTCAGGGTTACCAATGTTCTCCCTGTTTAAAGGCCACAATCAGTTCTCAGCAACATTTGATGTAGTTGTTTACATCCTCCTTCTTAATATATCCTTTCACACAGTTGCTCTTGGTACTAGGTCTTCCTGGTTTTCCTCCTAACTCATAGGCTGCTCCTCCTCTGTCTCCTTTACTGGCTCTTCCTGCCCTCCCAAATATCCACGAAAAGGCCCTGCTTCAGTTCTTAGACCTCCTGTCTTCTTCAGCTGTACTCTCTCCTTGGTTCTCCCATTCATTCTCAAGGCTTTAAATGCCATCTGTCTGAGGCTTAGCCTAGAGCTCTGCCTGCAACTCATATCCTGGTCCGCTACTGTCTCCTTCACATTTCCAGTTGGATTTTTTTTTTTTTTTTTTTTTTTTAGTGAGACAGGAGTCTCGCTCTATCACCCAGGCTGGAGTGCAGTGGCGCAATCTCGGCTTACTGCAACCTCCGCTGCCCGTCTTCAAGTGATTCTCATGCCTCAGCCTCCTGAGTATCTGGTACTACAGGTGTGTGCCACCCCACTTGGATATCTTATGGGCATCCCAAAACTAATGTGTGCAACAAGAAACTCTGATCACCTTCCCTGAACATGTTCCACCCCAGTGGTATATAGACCTTTCTTTCAAGAGTTTATCTTGGAGCAGAGGCATTTCAGCTCTTTCCTTCAGATTGCTTGGAGTCATCAAGGAGTCATCCTTGATCCTTTCTTGCTCTTATACCCTCATCCACACTATGGAAATCTGGACTCTGACAGTTTCCACGCCCTGCTGCTTCCACCATGGTCCAGGCCACCATCTCATCTGGATGATCATAGCCTTTGAGTGATCTCTTTGTTTCTGCCTGTGTCCCGCTAAGGTACATGAATCAGTGGAGCAACTGGAAGGATATTTTAAATGTAAATCGAATCATGTCATGCGTTTGCTCAAAACCTTCCAATGGCTTCTCATCCTAACCAAAGTCAAAACCAGTATCCTACAAAGCTAGGTCTGATGTCCCCACATTTACTCTTGGACTTCATCTGCACCACACTATCTCAGTCACTCCACACCAGCCACAGTGAACTGTCCATCCCTTGGCCATGCCAGCCTGATTCTTCCTTGCATCAGGGCCTTTGCACTGGCTGTTCTCTTGGCCTAGATGTTCTTTTCAAAGTTATTCCCTTGGCTCTTCACATCCTTGAGATTTTTACTCAGTCACCTGAGAGATGCCTTCCCAAGCCACCCTATCTAAAATTCTAAAACCTCACCCCACTTCTGTGACTTTCCTTTCTCCTTCCCTGCTTTATTTCTCTTCATGCCACTCATCACTTTCTGATACATTGTGTATTTTATTTATTCATGTAATTGGCCCATCTTCCTCCTCTAGACTTTCATGTCAGTGAGGGTAGGTTTTTGTCTTTGTTCACTTCTGTATCCCCAGGGTTTAAAATAGTGCCTATCACATAGTAGGAGCTTAATAAATACTTGCCAAATGAAGGAATAATCCATGGGAGTAATGGATGAGGCAGACTAGGATGTTGGGAAATGGTCTACAGAGACTGGCAGGAGGCTTTTGCCATTGTCTTGGTGCTCCAACTGGTATAGGGGTGGGGAGGAATTGAGAGAGTTGGCAGAGGTGGAATCCATTTGCCTTAATAATTGGTTTGATGTGGAAGGTAGAGAGAAGTAGTAATGGGACTGAGTAAGTGCCATGGATGACAGGAAGATGCTTCTGTTATTAGGTAAGCTGAAAGAGAGAGGGCGCAGTGTGTCAATAACCAGCAAGGGTTCTGGTTATTGACTGCTACACAACAAACCACTCTAAAACTGAATGGCTTAGGAGAGCAACTATGTTCTAATCTCCCACAGTTCTTTGGGTTTACCCAAAGCGGATGTGATCAGCTGAGATGTGAGTGATGCTTCTTGCTATGGCTGCAGTCATTTGGGGACTCATTTGGGTTGGAACAAGCAAGATGGTTCTATCACACATTTGACATATTTTCGTGGGTTCCATCACGTATTTTCATGGGTTGGTTGGAAGGCTGGGGTCAGCTGGGACAGCAGGCCTCACTCTCTCCAGGTAGTGTAAGGGCTTCCAGCAGGGTTGAACTTGTTATGTGGTATGTTAGAGCTCCCAAGAGTGAAAGCTGTCTGGCCTTCTTAGGACTTAAGCCTGTAACTGGCACATTGTCACTTGTGTCAAATTTATTGGTTAAAGCAGAAACAAGGCCAACATGAAAGAGCTCCCAATGTTTAAAGCTGGAATAATTATAACAGCAATAAAAACAGTGATAATATTGTATTATAACCCATAGGATAAGATATAAATCCATACCGATATAAATAAATAACTGAATATAAATAAATGGGGAGACAGAACAGCTCTGAGAGAAGAATTCTAATTAATGGATTTAGAATGAAAGGGGGAAAAAGAACATTGTCATTTGGTAAGCAGCACAGTAATAACTATCGCAGATAGGTTCCACAAATATATGCTAAAATTAGTGGCTGAAAGTTTGAAGAGAAATAGGATATTTTTATAATCTCAAAGTATCTCCCTCAAGATATTTATTAATTATAAAGGGAAATGTAGTGACTTTACAATGGAGAAGCTCAGAAGACACCCCCTTAACCAAGTGATCAAGATCAAGGTTAACATCGCCAGTAAAAAGACATAACAATATCATGAACTCATTGATATGTTGAAGGACACAGCATCACATCTGAGGTATTCTAACCAGAAATGAAAAACTCGTTCTAATCATGAAAAAACATCAGACAAACCAAAACTGAGGGATACCCTTCAAAAGCACCAAGTTCGTGAAAAATGAGAAAAGACAGAGGATCTGTCACAGATTGGAGGAGGTTAAAGATCCATGACAACTAAAGGCAATGTGGAAGCCTCAGTTGGATCCCAGACCAGAAAAAGTACGTTCGTGGGAAAACTGGCAAAATTTAATTAAAGTCTGTAGTCTATAGTATTGCATCAATGTTAATTTCCTGCTTTTGATGATTGTACTATGGTTTTCTAAGATGTTAACATTAGAGAAAGCTGGGTGGAAGGTATGGGAATTGATATTTGTGCAACTTCCTTGTAAGTCTAAAATTAGTACAAAATAAAAAGTTTTAAAAATCCATCAATTCTATATTCTTGAGTTTTTGTTTTGTTTTTTGAAGAAGGGGTGTTGAGTTTTGGTAAAGAGTACCTTACATGTAGAGAGGCAATCGTGACTTCTCCTTACATCTATTATTATGGTGTATTATAATAAAAGATCCCCTAAAATTGAACCAGTCTTGCAATCATGGGTAAATTTTTCTTTGCCATGGTGAAATATTTTGTTATTGCGATGCTGGAGTCTTTTTGCTAACATTTTAATTAGAATTTTGCTTCAATATTTCTAAGTGACAATTAGTCTATAATTGTCTCTTTTTGAACTGTCATCAAGTTAAGGTCTTCATGGTATCCTTGCTTTATAAAATGAATGAGAACTTTTCCCTTTAGTTTTCAATGCTTTGGGACAGTATTTGGAGCATAAGGACTACCTGGTTTGAAGGTTTGATAGAATTTCCTTGTGACCATCTGGAGTTAGTTTTGGGAGTTATTCACTTCATCTAGGTCTACACATTTATTTATATAAAGGTCTGCAAAGTAGTCTTACATGACTTTTAAGAAGATGTTTTTTGGTGACTTTCCCTTTCTTATTTCTTATTTTGAGAGCTTGTTGGGAGGTTCTAGCAGGGGAGCACAGCTACTCGTATACCCTTGACCGAAGACTGGTCCTCCTCTATGAGGGATGGTCATCCTCCCTGACCGGGTGTGCAGCTTCCGGAGGGATGCACATGGAGCAGTGAGGGAGGAAGGGGACACCCACCTAGCCAGCCAGATCAGCTGGATCAACACTGGTGATCAATGTGGTGACAGATGTCGCAGCCAGATCGCCCTCACATCCATGTCGCTTCTTAGTTGAATATTTATGCTTTCTCTCTTTCAGTTAGCTAGTGTTTGTCTACTTTTTTTGACAAAGTAGGATTTGGCTCATTAAATCTACTGCTTTCTGTTCATTAATTTATGCTTTCATCTTTATTATTTCCTGTCTTTGTGCTTTCTTTTGGGTTACTTTATTTTATTAGCTTTTTGAGCTTGGAATTTAATTTATTTATTTGTTTATTTTTTGAGGCAGGGTCTCACTCTGTCACCTAGACTGGAGTGCAGTGATGCAATCGGGCCCGCTGCAGCCTCAACCTCCCAGGTTCAAGTGATGCTCCCTCCTCAGCCTCCTGAGTAGCTGGGAACATACGGGTGTGTGCATGCACCAAGTTTGGCTATTTTTTTAAATTTTTTGGTAGAGATGAGGTCTCACCATGTTGCCCAGGCTGGACTCTTTTCTTTCCCTTTTATTTGTAAAAGTACTTCAGGCTATAGTTTCCCTTACCTCACTGTTTTAAATAAATCCTGTATATACGGAGTGTTTTTTATTACCATTATTTTTAAGCAGTTCTATAATTTCATTTTGTGTATTCCCTTTAATTCCTGCCTATTGCCTATGATGTGATCAGCAACCTTTTTCTACTTTCTTCTTCCTCTGTGTCCTCTATTTCAGTGGCATTTCTACCTTATCAGGACACAATGCCCTATAACATTAACATATGCTTTCTTCCTCTCTCTTCTCCCCCCTTTAGTGCTAAGTTTACAATTATGTATATTAAATGCTCATCATCAGTCTTTTTGCTAAATTTCCCCTGTCATGTCTTGCTTTGAATGACGATTTTTGGCCAGACCTTTTTTTTTTTGGTGGTAAATATGCATAACATAAAATTTACCATTTTAACGTGTTTGAGTCAATGGCATGAAGTACATTCATATTGTTGTACAACCATCACCACTATTTATCTCCAGAAATATTTTCATCTTCCCAAACTGAAACTCCATACCCGTTAAACAATACCTCCCCATTCTCCCTTACCCCAACAACCTCTCCTCAACCACCACTTGACTATTCTAGGTACCTCATATAAATGGAATCTTACTGTCCTTTTACTTCTGGCTTATTTCACTTAGCACAATGTCTTCTAGGTTCATGTTGTAGCATGTGTCAATTTCCTTCCATTTGAAGTCTGAATACTATTCCATTGTATGTATGTATCACTTTGTTATTCATTCATCCATTGGTGGACACTTGGGTTGCTTACACCTTTTGGCTATTGTGAACAATGCTGGTATAAACATGAGCGTACAAGTATCTGTTCGAGTTCTTCCCTTCAGTTCTTTTGCGTATATAGCCAGAAGTCGAATTGGTGAATCACATAACAACTGTATTTTAAATTTTTTGAGAAACCACCATAGTGGTTTGTGGGTATACCACATTTTACATTCCCACCAGCAGTATGCAGTGGTTGAATAATAATTTCAAAAACTCTGGTAGAACTCATGTTTTTTGCTTAGAGTCACTTTGGATTCCTGTTGTTCTTTAAAGTCTAATAGTTTTTCTAGTGCATGTCTTAGAGTTGGTGGTTATGAGTCAACTTTTCCCTCACATCCCATAGGCCCTTTCATATTTAGATTCAGGTAATTGTTTTTAAAATGTTTTCTTACATTATACTTTTAAATATTTCCACTGTTGGTATCTAGGAACTAATTATATGAATATTACTTCTTTGTCTGTTTTCCTTTCCAGCTTCTTTCTCTCTGATCCTTTTTACTTCTTATTTCACTTCATTCTCTTGTTTTCTGGCTATTACTAAGTGCTCATTATGTTTTTATTTCAATCTTCCTCATTGAGTGTCTTATAAGTTCGTCTTCATTTATCATATAATATTGTCTTTTTCTTTGATTTCTTTCAAAAGTTTGTTGAAATCTTTTTGTGTCTTTACTTTTTTTGTCCATTTCTATTCTTAGTTTTTGAATTTTTAATTTATGATCTCATATATTTGGGATATATCTCATATCCCAAAATGTTTGTTTGAAGATATTTAATTTAGCTTAATGTTATGGTTTTAATTTTTTTTCCATCTCACCATTTTTTTTGGTGGAATTTTCTTTAGTTGAATTGTTTGGATTCTCATTTTCATTTTTTTTAATAGACTACAACTGTTCGCATGTCTGCATTTCTGTAAACAGAACTGTAAGATTCTAATGTTTTTGAGATTTCCCTAGTTCAGGAAAATGCTTCTGTCAGTGTAGCAAAGTACAGTTTCTTTACTGGATTGCAGGGGAAGGAGAGGTGGTGCATTCTTTGGGTTTTTTTTGTTGTTGTTGTTTTTCTCTTTTGTTTTGCAAGACCCTGGATTACTCTCTCTTGCTCGTTTTTCCTTTTCCTTTGCTGCTTCCAAGCAGTATCTTTTCCTTGCTTTATACATTCCCCATTATGCCACTGCTCCCCCAGTTGTGGGGTTAAAGAGCAGGCCCTGCTTCACTCATGGGGAGAGCATTTCCACCTGACACCCTCTCATTTCTGTTTTCCTTACCCAGATCTACCTTCTGAGATATCATCCTTCTTTAGGGAGACAAGGAAAAAAAGCCACAGGGTCCCGGAGAGCCAGGGGAATGGTGAGTGTTTCCTGTCTCCATTACTGGCTGTAACAGGATGGACACATTCCCTTGTCTTACCCTGACTGCCTTATTGGTGCCTAGTAGAGTTCAGCTCCAATTCCTCTTACTTGCTCCCCTGCCTCAGCGTCACTTTCTGCACAACCCGTGACACAGTTATTCACCTAGTAGTTAACTGAACAACACACAATTCTACAGTTTGAGATAGAGTCTGCATTTCTTTGTTCAGCTTCGAAAGTTTTACTGCCTGAGAGTAACGTCACAGTAATGGAATGGGAAGATTCTGGAATCTGCATCCCCACCTAGACAACGATTATACTGGCAGAATCTGTCAGGTGTACCTATTTTGGAACTCTGGAGTCTAGTTGAAGGCCTCCAGTTCCCAGGGGGAAGGAAGCATAGAGGGTAAGTCACAGCTAATTTTAGCTCTTAGTATAGTAGCAGCTACCTATCATCCACCCTGCCAGCCCTATGGCAGGTAGCTGTCCTATATTCCTAGATCAGCTTCTACATGGCTTGTGGGAGACATGGTGGACAACAAGGACCCTTTACTCCAAATATTGAGGATCTGTGTTCTGATTGTTAATTGCTGTTTCTGATCACAGAGGTGGTCCACTTAAATCCTCTGAAAGCTACTTCAGCCAATTGCAACCCCCCACTGGCTAAAGTAGCTTTTAGGGGATTTAAGGAGCCAGAGTCTGTTTTTTCCCACTGAAGTTCTCTTTTTCCCCTTTGAGAGCCAAATATTTGAGGACTAGTATATTGAAAAGCAACTGCATATGGGGGAGTGTAGAAGGTATACCCATGGAAAGGCACAGGCTCAGAAAACACCTGAGAAGACCTTAAGCTTACACCTCAGGCTGATTCCTAGCATGGAGACACCTCATATCAATATAAAAAAAAAATACAAACAAAAGGGAGACTCTAACAGAGTTGCTGCTTTATAAGATTTAAATGTCCAGTTTTTGACAAAAATCATAAGGCATACAAAGAATGAGGAAAATATGACCCATTCAAAGGGGAAAAAAATGAATAAACTGAAAACATCCCTGACAAAGGCCCGATAGTGTACTTACTAAACAAAGACTTTAAAACAGCCATCTTAAAGAGCTAAAGGAAGATGTGGAGAAAGTCAAGAAAACAATGTAAGAACAAAATGGAAATATCAATAAACAGACAGAAAACATAAAAATAAACCAAAAATAAATTTTGGATTTAAAAAGTACAACTGAAAAGAAAAGTTCATTAGAGGGATTCAGAAGTGGATTTGAGCAGACAGAAGAATCAGCAAACCGGGAGATAGGACAATTATCAAGTCTGAGGGACACAGACAAACAGATTAAAGAAAAGTGAACAGAGCCTAAGGGAACTATGGGATACTATTAAGTGGATCAACTATGCCTTATGGGATTCCCAGGAGAAGAGGTAAAAGGGACAGAGAGATTGTTTGAAGAAATAATGGCTGACAACTTCCTAAGTTTGATGAAAAGACTTGAATATAAACATCCAAGCAGCTCAATGAACTACAAGTAGGAAAACCTCAAAAGGACTCACACTGAGAAACAATGTGATCAAACCATCAAAAGCCAAAGGTGACAGAGGGATTTTTGAAAGCAGCAAGAGAAAAGCAATGCTACATACAAGGGATCCTCAATAAAATTATTAGCAAATTTCTTATGAAAAACCTCTCAGGCCAGAAGTCAGTGGGTTGATATATTCGAAGTGCTAAAAGAACACAAACAAACAAAAAAGCCTGCCAACCAAGAATTCTGTATCTGGCAAAACTGCCCTTCATTACTGAGGCAGAAATTAAGGCATTCTCAGATAAGTTCGTGGAGATTACAACCACTAGACCTACCCTAAAGAAATATTAACAAGAGTCTTTCAGGTTGAAATAAAAGGATGTTAGACAGTTACGTGAAGCCATATAAAAAAATTAAGTTATCCATTAAAGGTTAATACACAGGTAGTAATATAAGCTAGTATTACTGTAACTGTGCTTTGTAACTTCACTTTTTGTTCTCTGTATGAGACTTAGGAGACTACTGCATTTAAAAAAAAATAGTCTATGTTTTTGACCACACAGTGCATAAAGATGTAATTTTGTGACTTGTGACGTCAGTAATGAGTTGGAGATGGAGCTGTATAGGAACACAGTTTTTATATGCTATTGAAGTTAAGCTGATGAGTTCAAATTCGGTTTTTAAAGTTTAGGACATTAAGTGTAATCCCCTTGGTTACCACAAAGAAAATAGCTGTAGGATGTAGAGAAAAGCAAATGAGACAGGAATTTAAAAGTTGCATTAAAAAAATTAAAGACAAAAAAAGGACAGTAATACAGGAAATTAAGAATAAAAATCTGCAAGACATGTAGAAAACAAAAAGCAAAATAGCAGAAATCAGTCCCTCCTTATCAGTAATTATTTTATATGTAAATGCTTTAAACTCTAAAACAATTTGGCATAGTGGATTTAAAAAAAAATGATCTAACTATATGCTGTCTACAAGAAACTCACTTTATATCCAAAGGCACAAATAGTTTCAAAGTAAAAGAATGGAAAAAGATGTTTCATGCAAATAGAAACCAAAGAGAGTAGGAGTGGCTATATTAATACCAGAAAAAATAGACTTTAAATTGAAAAAGGTTACAAGAGATAAAGAAGACATTAATATAAAAGGTTTACTACAGCAAGAAGATATGAAAATTATACACATATACCTCATAACAGACCCATAAAATATATAAAGAAAAGTGGGCAGCATTATAGGGAGTAGAGTTTTATAATAATAATTGGAGATTTCAGTACCCCACTCTAAATAATGGATAGAACAATAAGAAAGACAATAAGTAAAGAAATAGAAGACTTGAACAAGGTGTAAATCAAATAGATATAATAAACATATTCCAAACATTGTACCCAACAAAAATAGAATACACGTTCTTCTCAAGTACACATGGGACATTTTGCAGGATAGACTACATGTTAGGCCACAAATTAAGACTGATATCATAAGAAGTATCTTCTACCACAACAAGATGAAGCTTGAAACCAATAACTGAAAGAAAATTTAAAAATTCACAAATACGTGAAAGTTAAAGAACATACTCTTAAACCAGTAGGTAGAGGAATAAGCTACAAGGGAAATTAGACCATACTTAGAGTCAAGTGAGAAAGAAGCACAACATAGCAAAACTTATGAGATGAAGTAAAGTGCTAGGAGGGAAATTTTTAGCTGAAATACATTAGAAAGCAAAATCTCCAAGGAACAACCTAATTTTACAACTTAGGGAACTAGAAAAAGAAGAACAAACTAAACCTAAAGCTAGCAGAAGGAAGGAAATAATAAACACTGGAGCAGAGTCAAATAAAATAGAGAATAGAAGGATAATAGCAGAGAGCAACAAAACTTAAAGTTGGTTCTTTGAAAGGATTAAATAAATTGACAAACCTTTAGCTTTATTGACTAAGAAAATAAGAAAACTCAAATTACTAAAATCAGAAATGAAAGTGAGGACATTACTATTGTTTCTGCAGAAGTAAAAAGGATTGTACAAGAGAACTATGAATTGTGTGCCAACAAATCGGACGCCCTAGATGAAGTGGGCAAATTCTTAGAATGCAAAACCTATCAAGACTGAATCATGAG
The DNA here is from genome assembly GCF_009828535.3 of Hylobates moloch. NCBI lineage: Eukaryota > Metazoa > Chordata > Mammalia > Primates > Hylobatidae > Hylobates > Hylobates moloch. The sequence goes on along the minus strand of NW_026652296.1, from coordinate 42,943,199 downwards.
GAAATCGAAATTTTGAATAAGTGTATAACTAGTGAGGAGATTGAATTAGTAATCAAAACCGTCCTGATAAAGAATCAGGTCCTCCTGGACCTAATGACTTTGCTGGTGAATTCTGCCAAACATTTAGAGAACTAACACTAGTTCTTCTCAAACTTCTCCAAAAATATTGAAGAGGAGGGAATACTGCCTGACTCATTCTGTGAGGCCAGCATTACTCTGATACCAAAACCAGACAAAGACACTATAAGAAAATTGTATCGTTTATAACATTGATGCAAAACATTTCAACAAAATACTAGCAAACTGAATTCCACAAGCATTTGAAAAGAATTATACACCATGACCAAGTGGAATTTATTCCGGAAATGCAGGATTGTTCAACATACAAAAATAAATGGGTATATGGCCAGGCACAGTGGCTCACGCCTGTAATCCCAGCACTTTGGGGGGCTGAGGTGAGTAGATCACCTGAGGTCAGGAGTTCGAGACCAGCCTGGCCAGCATGGTGAAACCACATCCGTACTAAAAATACAAAAAAATTAGCCAGGCATGGTGGCACGTGCCTGTAATCCCAGCTACTCTGGAGGCTGAGGCAGGAGAATTGCTTGGACCCAGGAAGCAGAGCTTGCAGTGAGCCAACATTGCACCTCTGCACTCCAGCCTGGGAGACAAGAGCAAAAACTGTGTCTCAAAAAAAAAAAAAAAAAATCAATGCATATAAAATATCACATTAACAGATGAAAGAAAAAAAACACATGATCATCTCAACGCAGAAAAGTATTTGACAGAATTTAGCGCCCTTTTATAGAAAATAACTAGAAATAGAAGGAAACCACTATATGATAAGGTCATATGCGAAAATCTCACAGCTGACATACTCCATGGTGAAAGACTGAAAGCTCCAACATCAGCAATAAGGCAGCAATGCCCACTTTTGCCACTTATAGCCAACAGAGTATTGGAAGTGTTAGCCAGAGAAAATAAGCAAGAAAAAGGAACAAATGCCATCTGAATGGGAAAAAGTGAAGTTATCTGAGTTTGCAGGTGGCGTGATCTTAAATGTGGAAGACCCTAAAGACTAAACACACACAAACCTATTAGAACTAATATATGAAGTCAACACACAGAAATCAGTTGCATATCTATACACTAACAGTGAACAATCCTAACAGAAAATGAGGAAAACAATTTCGTTTAAAATAGCATCAAAAAGAATAAAATGCTTAGGAATTAACCAAGGAGATGAAAGACATACACTGAAAACTACAAAATACTGCTGAAAGAAAGATGAAAGACATCACATGTTTGTAGACTGGAAAACTATTTTTTTTTTTTTTTGAGACGGAGTTTTGCTCTTTTGCTCAGGCTGGAGTGCAGTGGCATGATCTTGGCTCACTGCAACCTCCACCCCCCAGGTTCAAGCGATTCTCCTGCCTCAGCCTCCCAAGTAGCTGGGATTATAGGCGCTGCCACCACACCTGGCTAATTTTTGTATTTTTAATAGAAACGGGGTTTCGCCATGTTGGCCAGGCTGGTCTTGAACTCCTGACCTCAGGTGATCCACCTGTCTCAGCCTCCCAAAGTGCTAGGGTTACAGGTGTGAGCCACCGCACCTGGCCAGAAAACTTAATAATGTTAAAATAATAATACTACTCAAACCAATCTACAGAGTCAATATAATCCCTATAAAAATAACAATTTTTTTAAGAAATAGAAAAATTCATATTAAACTTGATATGGAATCTCAAGGGACACTGAATACCTAAAACAATCATGAAAGAGAACCAAGTTGGAGGACTTACAGTTCCTTATTTCAGAATTTACCACAAAGCAACAGTAACCCAAACTGTGGTACTGGCATAAAAACAGACTTACAGACTAATAGAACAGAATAGAGAGCCCAGAAATAAACCCTTGCATATATGGTCAAATGATTTTTGACAAGAGTGCCAAGACCATTCAATATGAAAAAAGACTATACTCAACAAACCCTATTGGGCAAACTGTATATTTATGTGCTGAAGAATGAAGTTGAACCCTTACCTAACACAATATACACAAATTAACTGAAAATGGATCAAAGACCTAAACATAAATGTGAAAACTATAAAATTTGTAGATGAAAACCTAGGTGAACATCTTTATAACATTGGATTTGGTGATGATTTCTTGGAAATGACACCAAAACGTAGGCAATGAAAGAAAAGAATAGTGAACTTGGATTTCATCAAAATTTAAAACTTTCATTCATCAAAGGAAGGCAATGTATTTGCAAGTCACATATCTGATAAGGGATTAATATTTAGAATATATAAAGAACTCCTACAGTTTAACAACAATAGAAGAACACCCCAGCTTAAAAATGGACAAAGGATTTGAAGTCATTTTTGCAAAGATATACATGAGGCCAATAAGCACCTGAAAAGATGTTCACTATCACTCACATTAGGAAAATACAAATGAAGACCACAATGAGATACCACCTTATACCAATTAGTATGGCTATTACTTTAAAAAACCCCAGAACTAGAAAGCAGTAAGTGTTGACAAGGATGTGGAGGAAACAGAACCCTTGTGCACTGCTGGTGGGAATGCAAAATGGTACAGCTGCTGTGGAAAACAGTGTGGTGGTTCCTATAGAATTGCTGTTTGATCCAGTAATTCCACTTTTGAGTGTATACCCAAAAGAGCTGAAGGGACTCCAACAAATATTTATACAACCGTGTGCATGGAAGAATAGCCAGAAGCTAGAAACAAACCAAACGTCTATTAACAGATGCATAAACAAAATGTAGTATATACACACAATGGAGTATTATTTAGTCTTAACAAGGAAGTAAATTCTGAGTGCATGCTTCTACATGGTAAATCTTGAAGACATGCTAAGTGAAATAAGTCAGACACAAAAGGACATATATGATTCCACTTATTGTAGCTACATAGAATAACCACATATATAATGGAGACAGAAAGCAAAATGGTCACTACCAGGATCTAGCTGGAGGAAAGAATGGGAAGTTATTGTTTAATAGTTACAGTGTTGCAGTGTGGGATGATGAAAAAGTTCTGGATTCTACCAGTAGGTGGCTTTTATTCCTCCTAGGGGGCCCTCCCTGCCTACATTTTGGCTTTGTCTTCCTTTGCTCATAATGTCCTTGTCCCTGCTCCCCACATGCCTCATCTGTAGTTCCTAGCACTTTCTTCTTCCCTTGATTCCAACCCATTCTCCAAGACCAAGTTGCCACGCCCTGTCTTAGAAAACCCTTTCTAATCTCTATTCCAGTGTGTCCTCCATTTGGAAATAGTGCTAAGAAAATTAAAAGAATAAAACTGGGCAGGGGCATGAGAATAGGATGCAAAGATGAATTTTTGGACTGAGTGGCCAAGAAGCTCCATGGTGAGCACTCACAGTCTAAGGCTGGAAGTTTAATGAACTGTTTTCTACATTTCACAGGTAAGAAAACTGGGATACTAGTTGGTGGCAGAGGTGGGTCTGAAACCCAGGCACCATGATTCCAGGGCTTCACTACTCTCTGCTTGTGACCATCAGGCCCGAGAAAGCCAAGCCATAGGATTTTGAGGAATTACTGAGTTATAGTGGACTATTTGATCTTCTAAATTCTTAAAACTCAGAAAATCTGTTATCCTTTATTGTTGCTTACATTTTATATGTTGCTTGCTCTTCTGTCTGCCTAGATTTAAAGTTCCCAAAATGTAGGGACTCCATTTTGTGCACACATACCCTGTATGGCCCCCCAGGACCTTGACTGTATGGGTTCACAAATGCCACTGGCTGGGTAGAGACAGGGATTTGAAAGTCTTAGAACACATAGCACCAGGGTCACTGTCAAAGGCAGGGATCTTGATATCTCACCTGCCTCCCCCAGGGCAGCCTTCTCCCTGCCCCTCACCCTGCCATGGGCAAGGCTGGCTTCTGAGTGAGCAGGGCTTAGTTTTGTGTTACAGGCACACATGGCATTCAGGGATGTGGCTGTGGATTTCACCCAGGATGAGTGGAGGCTGCTGAGCCCTGCTCAAAGGACTCTGTACAGAGAGGTGATGCTGGAGAACTACAGCAACCTGGTCTCACTGGGTAAGCCTGATATCTGTTAGGATTCCCATTCTTATTGCTGGGAATTTTAGGCTATGCTTGAAGCGGCCAACTTGCTTTGTTACTTGACCTTTGGGTTGGACCAAAAAGCAACGACATTTTATTCGTGTTTCCCCAGGGAGGGTCTGATTTTGCAGAGTCGAAAATGGGTAGATTTGTTGTGTGTGTGCATATGTGTATTGTGCGTGCTACTCTGCATTTCTAGGCCTTTTTTCTCAGGCTGGGGTTCTCATCCTATGTTAACTTGTTTTAAATGAGAGGGGTGTTCATCTGCTCGGCATGGAATAGAATCAGTGTACTCTCATCTGAGTTCGCTGCCCACTCATCCCTTCCATTTCTGAGAGCCCCACTCACCCCTTCCAACTCCGGGCTTTGTACTACCTTTGAAGTTTCCTAGGCTGTTTAGCTTTGAATTCTTGAATGGGCTCTTGAGCCCATAACCCAGTTACTTATTTTCTTTTCCTGTGAGCAGGAATTTCATTTTCTAAACCAGAACTCATCACCCAGCTGGAGCAAGGGAAAGAGACCTGGAGAGAGGAGAAAAAACGTTCACCGGCAACGTGTCCAGGTGAGTGGGAAAACACTGGGCAAATGAGACATGAGCTCAGCAGCTCAGAGGGCTGGGGGAGCGGAGGCGTTGCTCAGGTGCTGGGGAGGGAAGCTGTTCTCCTGACCTCCTGGGCTGCTGTTTAGATTGCCTGACACGGCCTCCATCTTCATTCGAGTATGGACGGGCTTTCCTGGTGTCTCTTGTCTCCTTCCTCCACTAGGAAGCCTTTTTTCCTCCCAGTGGGTTTCTCCTCTCTAGCTCACTCAGTTCTCTTTCATATTTACGGGCTTCTTTCTCTTGTTACTGTTTTTTAAAAAGATCATCAAGAATATGGAAACAACTGTGACCTAAAGAAAGAAGGCAAGCCCAGTGGGAGGAAGAAATCTAAAAAGCCAATAGAGAAATTGAAATGGAATTCTAAAAAAACTGTGAGCTATTCAAGAATGGCTTTTACATTTTATAATGTTATATTATATTACATTATATAATTTTATATAAATATCTATATAATATCCTTAATTTTGCCTCTTAACCATCAAAGCCTGAACTATTTACTATCTTTAAGAAAAAGTTAAGAAAAAGCTGGCCCGTGCTCTAAGGGAGTACAATACGTAGCCTTAACTTTTTATATTCTATTAATACTTAATCTGGGTAAAATATAAAATGTAAGAGCATTGCAATTACACAGTTCCAATCACCCCCTCCTCCCAACATCCTTTGTGCTATAGTTGTCATTTGTATTATACACTCCTTATTACAATGTTAAAATGTTTGTTTTAAATACTCATCTGGATTTGTTTTCTACCATGTATTTTTTAATTAAGAGAAAAAATAGTCTTTAACTCATCCAGATAATTTATCATTTTCTATTCTTTTTGTTTGTTTGAAAATCTGAGTTTACCTTTGGTATTATTTTTCTTGAACTGTAAGGACTTCATTTGGCATTTCTTATGGTACAGGTGGCAGTGTGTTCTCTTGCTTCTGAAAGTGTCTTTATTTTACCTTCATTCTTGAAGTGTATCTTTGCTTGATGTAGAATTCTACATTGGTTATTTTTTCAGCACGCTAAAGATAACATTCCACTGTTGTGCCTGCCATTGTTTCTGATGGAGAAGTCACCATGAACATAATTTAGCTTTATTTCCTTTGGCTACTTTTCTCTGTACTTTTTGGTATTCAGCAGTTTCACTGTGATGTGACTGCCTTAAGTACATTCTTCCCTTACATGTTTTTATCTGCCTGATTCTCTCTGTCCCCTTTTGGGACTATAGGCACATGTATATTAGTCCTTTTTATATAATCCCACAGGTTATAGATCCTTTCCATATTTTTAAATCTTTTTTTTTTCTCTCTGTTCTTTAGACTGGATGATTTCTGTTGGTCTGTCTTCAAGTTTACTGTCTCATTTGTCATTTCCAATGTGCTAAGCTCTGGCCAGTGAATCCTTCATTTCACTTATTTTTCAGTTCTGCAATTTCCATTCACTTTTACTACACTTTTCTTTGTGGTGAGATTTCCTATCTGTTCGCTAATTATAATTAAATTTTACTTTATCTTCTTTAAATCAGACACTAAATGAATAACTTACTAAGTGAAAAAGTTATAGGATTTTGTATATTATGCAGTTGAGTTTGTTGTTAAACAGAGAAGTGTATGAAAGAGTGTATATCCATATGTTTATGTGAACACAGAAGTCTGTTGTTATTTACCATTACTAGTGGTTACCTCTGTGGGGATAGAATTGGGGAGGGCTGGACAAGGGGCTGCTAAGAATTTTTCATCCTACTTTGCATTATTTTTAAATGACAGACGCATAGATAACTTTAAGAAATTATATATGTGCTTTAATTTTTAAAATTCTTTTGACAATTTTATAAATGTTTGCACAGAAGTATATATTTTCTTTTTCTGGGTAAGAAATTTTCTCCTCTCGTTTTTATTAAATTGATTAATTCTGTCTTCAAATTGAGGGACCATAGCATACATAATATAAATTGTTGCTGTTTTTCAACTTGCTTGTAACCTTACTGTTCATCTGTTAGAAGGAATCCTAAAGGTCTCCACAGTCATTGTAATTTATATCAACTTCTCCATTTATTTCTAAGTTTTTGTGTTATATTTCACTTTATCGTTCTATTAGGTATATAAAGATTCAGGATATTTTTATCTTACTCATTAATGAAGTTTTTAATACTGAAATTCTCTTAGTTCCATGAGCTATTCTTTCCTTTAACTTCCTCTTTATTTTCTTTTTAGTCTTAGCACCGTACTTTCTTGTGCATCTTTTTGGTATTTTGTTGTTCATCCTTTTATTTTAAAATAAAAACAATGTCATTTGAGTGTTTTGCTTTTAAGCAGCAGCATGTAGCTGGTGTTGCATTTGCTGTCAAACCAAGTGGTGTTAACTTTTAATAGTGACTTTGACCTTTCATGTTTACTTAATAACTGATAAATTTCTTGAGACTTGCTTAGGGGTTGACTGAGGCAGATGAGTAGGCGTATTACTACAGCGATAGGAAAGAAGGAAGGTCAGGGCAAAGGAAGTAAAGCATCTGTATTAGTCACCTTGGGCCTCCATGACAAAATACTATGGACTAGCTGGCTTAAACAACAGAAATTCATTTAGTTATAGTTCCGGAAGCCAGAAGTTCAAGATCAAGTTGTCAGCAGGTTTGGTTGCTCTGAGGCCTCACTCCTGAACTTACAGATGGCCACCTTCCCCCTGTGTCTTCACATGGCCCTTTCTCAATGCTCACACATCTTTGTCGTCTCTTCCTCTTCTTAAAAGGACACCAGCCCCATTGGATTAGGGCCCACCCTTACGACCTCATTTAACCTTAATTACCTCTTTAAACGCCCTGTCTCCAAATACAGTCACATTAGGGGTTACAGCTTCAACATAAGAATTTGGGGGGAATACAACTCAGTCCATAACAGCATCGTTGTGAGAGCACCATAGTGGTTTCATAGACTCTCCGCCGAATATATAGTTCCATAAAAGGTCAGTTGGATATATAAGTCCATTGGATCTCAGTTGTATGAAGGAGTAAAGATGAGGGACTGGTGTATAAGCTAAAAGGTCATGGATTGAAGCCCCAGATAAGGTCAGGAACAAATGTGCCCATGGTGCTTGAGCAAAGTGAGTCAGAAAGTAGAAGAAAAGGCTGTGTCAGAGAAGGGAATGTGCACAGGAGAGAATGTGAAGATTGTGCAGTGTCTGTGAACAGCGTTCACAGTGCAGCTGAGGTCAGTGTTGCTGAGAAGTTGGAGTCTTAGCCAGAGGCTCAGCCCTGTGAAGCACCCTGAGAGTGCTGACAGGTATTGGTGTGGAGAGGATGTGAGGCTGGTAGGTGATCAAATATTCAGGGCAGTGTGTGAAATCAGGAGGCCTGTGGATAGTCCTAAAAGAAGTATGGTAGGCAATGGTGTGGAAGCCACATTACAAAACAAGGACATTCATCCCACTCTGTAATGCTTGATATATGAAAGGAAGAAGCTATCTACTTGAGGGAATCTTACAAAAATCTTCCTCTCAAGGAACAACAGAGGTAGGTCTAGCCAAGGACATGGAAGGAATGTTGGACAGAGAAGGAGAGGATATAGGGGCATTATCTGACCTGTGTGTTCATTCTAGAATTGGCAGGTGGAGGCTGGGAAAATGCTATACACCCTGACCTTTGTACATTTACACAAATATGTGTTTTCTCAACCTGAGAAGTATAGAATTATCAGAACATTTATATTAATAACAAGCAGCTTACCTATCATTGTCTTAAAGCAAAACCTATCTTTTTTGTCTCTTGTTTTTAATCCTTGTTTTAATTTAAAGAAAAACAGCAGCTCTCACAATGATGTTGAGCACATTAAAAAGAATGCTGTACAATCCAAGGAGCAAGTCATTGTGGTTGCCCAGGAAGCTGTCTTGGAAACCCAAAATATATGTGTAACGGGAGGAAGACTGTTCTAGGTATAAAATACATCTTAACAGTTTCATTGTTCTATATTTGGGACTTGGATTTAAGACAGGCAATATCAGAATCCTCAAAATAGGCTAGTTACAAGAAAAGTATTTAATTTTCTTGGCTGTTTCACTGATCAGAATGCTAATTCAATAAATGTAACAGAATCATCTGCAACAACATGGATGAACCTGGAGGATGTTATATTAAGTGAAATAAGCCAGTCATAGAAAGACAAATACCACACAATCTTACTTATATGTGCAGTCTAAAAAGGTTGGACTCACAGAGGCAGAGAATAGAATGGTGGTTACTAGGGTGGGGGTGGTTGGGGAAGATGTTGGTCAAAGGATTTTCACATAGAAGGAATAAGTCCAAGAGATCTATTGTATAACATGATGACTACAGTTAATAACAATATATTGCCGGGCGCGGTGGCTCACGCTTGTAATCCCAGCACTTTGGGAGGCCGAGGCGGGCGGATCACGAGGTCAGGAGATCGAGACCACGGTGAAACCCCGTCTCTACCAAAAATACAAAAAATTAGCCGGGCGTGGTGGCGGGCGCCTGTAGTCCCAGCTACTCGGAGAGGCTGAGGCAGGAGAATGGCGTGAGCCCGGGAGGCGGAGGTTGCAGTGAGCCGAGATCGCGCCACTGCACTCCAGCCTGGGCGACAGAGCAAGACTCCGTCTCAAAAAAAACAAACAAAAAAACAATATATTGTATTCTTGAAAATCACTCAGAGTAGATTTTAGGTGTTCTCATCACAAAAAATGATAGGTATGTGAGGTGATGCAATATATTAATTAGCTCAATTTAGCCATGTCACAATGTATATATATTTTAAAATGTACACAATGAATATATACATTTTTTGTCAATTTAAAAATTAATTAGTTTTTTAAAAGTAACAGGAGTTACCATAATTATGAAGAATTATATGCCCTCCTGAAGTGAATAATCCTTGTTATTTATATTGACTAACAAGCCTGGTAAGAGGTAACACAGAAGCATAAGAATGAGAACTAGAGCCAGGTGCTGTGGCTTGCACCTGTATTCCTAGCTACTCAGGAGGCTGAGGGAGACCAAGGCAGGAGGATCACTTGAGGCCAGGAGTTCAAGACCAGCCTGGGCAACATAGCAAGACTCTGTTTCTAAAAAATTTTTTATAATTAGCCAGGGTGAGGTGTTGTGTGCCTGTAGTCCCAGCTACTTAGGAAGCTGAGGAGAGAGGATTGCTTGAGCCCAAGAATTTGGACTACATGATCTATGATTGTACCACTGCACTTCAGCCTGGGCCACAGAGTGAGATCCTATCTGTAAAAAATTTAAAAAATAAAGAATGAGAAATTGGAAATCTGGTGAGGTAAAAATAGAGCTTTTATTTCTAAGTTGAGTATACAAAAGACAAAAATTAGTTATTTTTCATATGGAGGACAGAAATACACCAAGTTATAATTCTTTTTCAGTTACCAGTATTATTGTCAAGTTTAAGCTTTTTTCTGTTTCTTGGCAAGCTAAATAATTGTACATGTTTTTAAGCATATATAGTGTTGATGGATGGTATTTAAAGTTTTAAGTTTCAGTCTCAAATAATTAACATAAGGCTGATCTCATTAGTTTAGGCAAGAATACAAATAAAATTATTGCAGGGGAACACTTTGTGTAGTTTGGTTTTTGAATTTTTTAACAAAAATATTTATTCTTATAATGATTTCCTAACAGAGATCTTAGAAATTGAAAAACAACATAATCAGTCTTAAGTTAAAAACTGCCTGAAAAATATGCCATTTCTGGTATTTACTTTGAGTAAAGTAATTGTAGATTCACATAATTTCTGGCACTGTCTGTAAATTATAAGATACTAGTTGGACACATATATCTACATGTGCCTAATCTTACATGTTTATGAATGCAATATTAGCCTATCTGATTTTTAAAATCAGTATAGGTTGAATATCCCTTATACAAAATGCTTAGGACCATAAGTGTTTCAGATTTTGGGTTTGTTTGTTTGGTTGGTTGGTTGGTTTGCATTTTAGAATATTACCATAAACATAATGAGATATCTTGGGTATAGGACCCTAGTCTAAACAGGAATTTCATTTATGTTTTGTGTACACCTTGTACACTTGGCCTGAAGGTAATTATATTTTTCCTTTGAGGATGCTGAATAAACTGAGTTTTATATGCCTGTGTTTTGACTGTGACCTGTCACATGAGATCAGCTGTGGAATTTTCTATTTGTGGCTGCATGTTGGTGCTTAAAGATTTTCAGATTTTGGAACTTTGCAGATTAGGGATGCTGAACCTATGTATTAGTCTTGGAAGTTTAGATTAGTTAAACTTTCTTTGAGAAAGCCTACATATCAGAACCAAGTTTTATATCACTAGAATATTATGCTAATGTTATATTTACACTGATAAAATAAGGGAAAAGACATTGCATCTGTCTTATTTGCAGGCTTTATCTTATTTTGAAATATTGATTCCACCCTTTAGTTACATACCAGCTAGTAAGGTTGTTTACATATTGTAGTAAATAAGCTCTGAGTGCCTCACATTTCTTTCTTATCGTGCAACCTAATAAGCAAGGCGCCTGGCTTAATTCACAGCTAAACTTTTTTCTTCAGAGCCAGAGCTTCAGCTGCAGCAAGAAAGATTTCCTTCAAAAACTGGCATATTTGAATCATTAGGAGTTCAATTTTCAATTTTTTTTTTTTTTTTTTTTTTTTTTTTTTGAGACAGAATCTTGCTCTGTTGCCAAGGCAGGAATGCAGTGGCGCAATCTCGGCTCTCTGCAACCTTCACCACGCAGGTTCAAACACCTGCCTCAGCCTCCTGGGTAGCTGAAATTACAGGTGCACACCACCACACCCAGCTAGTTTTTATACTTTTAGTAGAGACAGGGTTTCACCATGTTGGCCAGGCTGGTCTCAAACTCCTGACCTCAAGTGATCCACTCGACTCAACCTCCCAAAGTGCTGGGATTACAGGCGTGAGCCACCACGCCTGGCCTGATTTTTTTTTTTTAATTTTGTTATTCTCGAGTTTTTAAATTTTAAATTTGTGTCAGTGCCCATTAGTCTCTATAAACCTATCAGTGCAGGAGCACCTTAGATTTAAAATATTTTATAAATAAATTCATTAACCTGGTAATATTTTGTGTTAAAATTTCTTCTCAGACTAAATATTCCTAGCGTATACACAGAATGCCAGATTTGGTGACCAACTGAAAAAATTGACTAATGGAGAATTAAAGTTTTGTTTTTCTTCTGTCACTCCATATAAATGTTAAAACCATGTTGAATTAAGATTTCTCTGAAGGCGCTTCTATAATTCTGAAATACATTTAGTGTAAATAAAAGCCTGCCACTTTACATATAGGCACAGCAGTTAGGGCTGTAATAAGCCTACATATCAGAAGCCTTGGTTCTTATAAGGGTGGGTGGGAGGTATTACCTGTGTCAAAATCATAGTCACTGTGCTTAACTCAGGACAGACAGAGGAGTTCCTTTTACTGCTGAAAGACCTACTTACCCATGACTATGCCCTAATATGTATGAAGGTAAGCCAAGGAGATATGAGCAGTTGCTTCCCTTCTCCTGTCGTATTCAAGAGAAACAAAATAGCCAATAAATCAAATCTGACAACTCCACCCAACTCAAGTTTCCATAATCTCAAGGAAGTTGCTGGCCAGAAATAGAACACAAAATCAGTTATGAGTTGTGGAACCTCAGACAACCTAGATTAAACCAAATAAACTTAGTGAGAACTCAGTGAAAGCAGCTAGGATTTACTGCTGAGAAAGGGTCTTGAGGGACCACTGGGTACCTGTCCTGATTACAAGGGCTGGAAGAGCAGGCTTTCTCTGCAGGAGCTCCTCAGCACTGGTGTGGGGAGAGGCAGGCATCAGGTTAGATTGTTGGTTCCTCCATCTGTCATCAAAGCCAGAGGTAAAGGCCGCCAGAGCTACTGAAAGGAGAAAAGTTGAGCTTATTTACTGGCCAGGCAATGAAACACAGAAGGGAAGACATTCACTTAGGCAGTTTGCTGAGTAGGAAGAGTCAGGAATTTTTAAGTGTTAGGAAAAGGTGGTTCTGCTCATTGTAATTAGGATTGAAAAGTAGCATTTCGTGTAGCATGGAATAATTCTGGAATGTGGATGTGTACACTTTCAATAAGCTTGATTGTTCATTGGTCAAGAAAAGAGCATTCGGGTAGATCCATCGAGATCTCTACCTGGTTACTCATGTTGCCTGGTCATTGATTGCCTTCAGCTGACTAGACCCAGTTGTGATAAAACAGTATACTCAATGTTGACATCTCCTACACAAGAGGCACTGTAAGTAGAAATATCTTCTTTTACACTGATTTTTGGGGAAAATTTTATTTACACTAATTATGGAAATAGGTTGGGGGTACCAGGAGGGAGCATCCTTTAAGTCATTGGGGGCCTGGGCTCTGTGTTGTCCATTGCTGAAAGCCTACTGCCTCCTAGAAATTCTGGCATAGAGTAATCTAACAAATCTTCCTTGAGTGGGGAGACAGCAGTTCGGGTGTGTCACATACTGTTTCACTACCCTCTCATGCTCCTCCCTACACCAGGGCTTCTCTGTTCATTCCAAATAACCGCGTTCTCAATCCATCCCCTTGTCCTCATAGGGAAATAAGGAAGGACATTTCCACATGAGTCCTAGGGTTAGACATCTTTCCATCAAAGAAGAAAGTACTTGTGGACATGATTTATCTCGGTGTGCATGGTTGTGAGTTAGAGAGTAATTAATTGTATTGAAGGTGAGGGGGAACTCTTCCATACTGGCCCTATTTACACACCCAAAAATGCCAGGGATGCTTCTATAGTCTTATATGTAGAGCAGGTCTTAACGAGTGGGTTTTCTAGATTGTAATGCTAGATGTAAGAAGTAGCGGTAGGCTGGAGAGTAGGCCATGTAACGGAAGTCCCGGTTGGATGGCACTTAAGGCCTAAGTGTTTTGAAGCCTAGGGTATCTGACTAAGCTGATTGCTCAGGCTGCCCACTGAGGACTCAGTTGTGACTCACACTTTTCTCTCTGCAGCAGATCCAGAGCCAGAGCTCTACCTCGATCCTTTCTGCCCTCCGGGTTTCTCCAGTCAGAAATTCCCCATGCAGCATGTGCTGTGTAATCATCCCCCCTGGATCTTCACATGCTTGTGTGCAGAAGGTAACCTCCAGCCTGGGGATCCGGGCCCAGGGGACCAGGAGAAGCAGCAACAAGCCTCTGAGGGGAGACCCTGGAGTGATCAAGCAGAAGGTCCCGAGGGAGAAGGTGCCATGCCTTTGTTTGGAAGAACAAAGAAAAGGACTCTGGGAGCGTTCTCCAGGCCACCCCAGAGGCAGCCAGTCAGCTCTCAGAACAGCCTCAGAGGGGTGGAGTTAGAAGCCAGCCCAGCTCAGACAGGGACCCCTGAGGAAACAGACAAATTGTTGAAGAGGATAGAAGTCTTAGGATTTGGAACAGTCAACTGTGGAGAGTGTGGACTTAGCTTCAGCAAGATGACAAACCTGCTCAGTCACCAGCGGATACACTCAGGGGAGAAGCCCTACGTGTGTGGGGTATGTGAGAAGGGCTTCAGCCTAAAGAAGAGCCTTGCCAGACACCAGAAGGCACACTCGGGGGAGAAGCCGATTGTGTGCAGGGAGTGTGGACGAGGCTTTAACCGGAAGTCAACGCTAATCATACACGAGCGGACACACTCCGGTGAGAAACCTTACATGTGCGCTGAGTGTGGGCGAGGCTTCAGCCAGAAATCAAACCTCATCATACACCAGAGGACACACTCGGGGGAAAAGCCTTACGTGTGCCGGGAATGCGGCAAAGGCTTCAGCCAGAAGTCAGCTGTCGTGAGACACCAGAGGACACACTTGGAGGAGAAGACCATCGTGTGCAGTGACTGCGGCCTGGGCTTCAGCGACAGGTCAAACCTCATCTCCCACCAGAGGACGCACTCTGGGGAGAAGCCCTACGCCTGCAAGGAGTGTGGGCGATGCTTCAGGCAGAGGACCACCCTTGTCAACCACCAGAGGACACACTCAAAGGAGAAGCCCTATGTGTGCGGGGTGTGTGGGCACAGCTTCAGCCAGAATTCAACCCTCATTTCTCACAGGCGGACGCACACCGGGGAGAAGCCGTATGTGTGTGGGGTGTGTGGGCGAGGCTTTAGTCTCAAGTCACACCTCAACAGACACCAGAACATACACTCAGGGGAGAAGCCCATTGTGTGCAAGGACTGTGGCCGGGGCTTCAGCCAGCAATCCAACCTCATCAGACACCAGAGGACGCACTCGGGGGAGAAGCCCATGGTGTGTGGGGAGTGCGGGCGAGGCTTCAGCCAGAAGTCAAACCTTGTTGCACACCAGAGGACGCACTCAGGGGAGAGGCCGTATGTGTGCCGGGAGTGCGGGCGAGGCTTTAGCCACCAGGCCGGTCTCATCAGGCACAAGCGGAAGCACTTGAGGGAGAAGCCCTACATGTGCGGGCAGTGTGGACTGGGCTTTGGCAATAAGTCAGCTCTAATCACACACAAGCGGGCTCACTCAGAAGAGAAGCCTTGTGTGTGCAGAGAGTGTGGCCAAGGCTTTCTCCAAAAGTCACACCTCACCTTACATCAAATGACACATAAGGGGGAGAAGCCGTATGTGTGCAAGACATGTGGGCAGGGCTTCAGCCTCAAGTCTCACCTCAGCAGACACAGGAAGACCAAGTCTGTCCACCACAGACTGCCACTGCAGCCCGACCCTGGGCCGTGTGCGGGGCAACCTTCCAATTCCTTATACTCTCTCTGAAGGCAGAGATAGGGACAAGGACTAAGAGTCAGAATGTTGACACTTTGATGAAATGGAGTAGAGAAATGCATTCTGTAAGTGGTCATAGGACATTTGACTGTTTACTTTCTCCACACTAAGTCTTCTCCATGTTTTGTAGCCTTCAGTTGTAATAAACTTGGCTTCTTTATACATCTGTAACGGTGCCTGTGTCCCTCATTCACTCATCTATAACAGGGATAAGGAATGATACAGACATCTGAAACCCTTAAGTCCACTATTCCACAGGAATTCACTTCCTCGGAAAACAAGAGCCAAATCATTTGTAGATTTATTGGAAAGACTGGTCCTTTGTATGGAGAGAGAATCTAGGAACTATATAAAGAGATTTCACAGGAGGGGAGGGGGTCTTCCAGAAAATGTAGCTACCCTCATCCCTTGGCTCTGACAGCCCCCTTTCCTGCTTCTCTCCCAGCTTTCAAACATCTCTGTTGTTGCCTTTGCCCCGACTACCTTTGTTGTGTTTCTCAGACTTTTTTAGTCCCTGGTCCTTCCATCGGGGGCCCTCTCACCAATACATTGTGCCCAGCACTCCAGTCCCAGGTCCTGGTCTTGCAGCTGTGACCAAACAGAGCCTTGGATCTCAGTTACACCCACATCAGACCACCAAGTAAATGGATAATCTCCAGCCACCCCCAGCTATACCACCTCATCAACACCTTCGTAACTACAGTCAGGCACTGCATAATGTTTGTCTGCGATGGACTGCATATACAGTGGTGGGCTGGTAAGATTATAGTGGAGCTGGAAAATTCCTGTTACCTAGCAACATTGTAGACCTCCCAGTGGGACAAGATACAGAGGTGGATAAGACAGTGATATGGATCCTGACCCTGTGTAGACCTAGGCTAATGTGTGTGCTTGTGTCTTTAACAACAACAACAACAACACATTTTAAATTTTTAAAATAGAAAAAAGCATATAGGATAAGGATAAAACAAAAAATATTTTTGTACAACTGTACAGTGTGTTTTTGTTTTAAGCGAAGTTACAAGAGAGTCAAAAAGTAAAAAATTTTAAAGCTTATAAAGTTAAAAGCTACAGTAAGCTAAGGCTAGTTTATTAATGAAGAAAGAAAAATTTAAAACTAAATTGAGTGTAGCCTAAGGGTACAGTATGTATGTCTGTAGTAGTGTGTAGTAATGTCCCAGGCCTTCACACTCACTCACCACTCACCGACTTGCCCAGAGCACCTTCCAGTTCTGCAACTTGCCATTTATGGTAAGTGTCCTATACAGGTGCACCCTTTTTTTTTTGCCTTTTATGTTGTATTTTACCTTATTTTTTCTATGTTTAGATGCACAGACTCACCTAGAGCAACTTCCAGTTCTGCAGCTTACCATTTATGGTAAGTGCCCTGTACAGATGTACCATTTTTTTTTTGTCTTTTATGCTGTATTTTACGTTACTTTTTCCATGTTTAGATGCACAAATAACTTACCATTGTGTTACAGTTGCCCACAGTACTCAGTGCCTACAGTACTCAGTGTAACCTGCTGCACAGGTTTGTAGCGTAGGAGGAACAGGCTATACCATATAGCCCAGGTGTGTATAGTAGGCTATGCCATCTAGGTTTGTGTAATACACTCTATAGTGTTTGCAAAATGACTAAATTACCTAATGATTTCTCAGAACATACCCTTGTTAAGCAACACTTGACTGTATATGACAATCTTTAACAATGTGTCTTCCTCAGCCCTCCAATAACAGAGATTAAACCCTTGAAGCCACATTACCCAATCAGTCCTGTAATACCAGTGTTTAGGACTTTGAATCATGTTCCTCTATCCCAGGACCCAGTCCCCGTGTCAGTCATCAGGTAACTGATCTAAGATCTTTCAGCCACCCAGTCTCAATAGTTATCCTATCTCAGGGCTTAAGATATTTAACCCTATGTAAATATTATTAACCATACCTCCTCCAGTGTGTGGTTTTGCTCAAAATAAGTGTCCTTCAAGGCAAAGATCATCTCAAGGGTGCAACTGTAAGACCCCTTTTTTTTTTTTTTTTCTTTTTTATTATACTTTAGGGTTTTAGGGTACATGTGCACAATGTGACAATGTGCAGGTTTGTTACATATGTATCCATGTGCCATGTTGATTTCCTGCACCCATTAACTCGTCCTTTAGCATTAGGTGTATCTCCTAATGCTGTCCCTCCCCCCTCCCCCCACCCCACAACAGTCCCCGGAGTGTGATGTTCCCCTTCCTGTGTCCATGAGTTCTCATTGTTCAATTCCCACCTATGAGTGAGAACATGCGGTGTTTGGTTTTTTGTCCTTGCGATAGTTTACTGAGAATGATGTTTTCCAGTTTCATCCATGTCCCTACAAAGGACACGAACTCATCATTTTTTATGGCTGCATAGTATTCCATGGTGTATATGTGCCACATTTTCTTAATCCAGTCTATCGTTGTTGGACATTTGGGTTGGTTCCAACTCTTTGCTATTGTGAATAGTGCCGCAATAAACATACGTGTGCATGTGTCTTTATAGCAGCATGATTTATAGTCCTTTGGGTATATACCCAGTAATGGGATGGCTGGGTCAGACCCCTTTTTAAGACTTCAGAAATATTTAAGTATGTGGCTCCTTAACTATACACAAAATGGTTCTAAATTTTAAGGGAAGCATCCCATAGCACTTTGACACTCAACCCAAATGCGGGGCTCGTCCTGAAGAGCTTTGTGGACATGGGTTTTGTCTAATGGAATGAGCTTCAATAAGAGGCATACCGTTAACATTTGTAACAGGAGCACCAGCTTGCTCTGAAAAGGACAGAAAAGCCCCTACCTCTTTCTATGGGCAGGGAGGCAGGGTGAGAAACCTACTAAGCTGCAAGCACAGGCCATTTCTCATGGAAAAGGAGGAATAACTTGGACTGCAGACATCATGGAGAATCACTCTCAGGGGCAGTACTGTGCTACTAAGGTAACTGGTGGCATGTGCCCAGCTGAACTGCTGAATTTCTATGAACCAGTACCTGCTATTTCCCCATTTTTTGATAGAAGCACTTTTTCAGGGATAGTTATCCCTGAATCTACACTGGGTGTTAGATATGCTGCTTTGGTCCCAGGTCTTCGGATAAAGCATCATCTATACCTTGACCTGATTTAGAGAATGAGATCCTGATCTTTGAGCCAATGCCACAGTGCGATAAGACTTTGGGGGCATCTTAGGAGGGATGAGTATATATTTCACATGGAATGGATGTGTGAAAATTGTCTCCAAGATGGACATAATCAATTCCTTCCCTCCCTATATCTATATTATGAGATAGGGTGAAGGGGGTTGTCCTGTTACCTTTCCCATGTATCTAGGCTGGTCTTTGTGATTTGCTTCATCAAGAGGGTGTAGCAGAAATGATATTATGGGACTTCTGAGACTAGTTCATAAGAAGCCTTACAGCTTCTACACTTTGAACCCTGCTGCCATGCTGTGAAAACTTCTAGTCACATGGAGAGGCCTCAGAGAGGTGCTCTGGTAATCAGCCATAGCTGAGCTAGCCAACAGTGAGCCTAAACTCCAGTCACATAGGAGATCTATTTTGGAGGCCTGCCCTGTCAGGCCTTTCAGATGACTGAAACCCTAGGTGACATCTGCAACCAAGTGAGGGACCTCAAGTGAGAACCATTCAGCTGAGCTCAGTCAACCCATAGAACTGAGGCATGATGATAGTGGTTGTTTTAAGCCTCAAATTTTAGGATTGTCTGTTATACAGGAATAGATCATTGGAACACATAACCTTGGACTGACTTTTTAACTGATTCAAAATCTCGAAGTCATAATGGAAAAGGTCAGATTTGTCTATACAAAAATAAATTCTGCAAGGCAATTCACACTTATGGCCAAAACAAAAGACAAACTTGATGGAGATGCTGTCTTTCCTAACTGCATAATACCATTAGAAATGAAGTTTTAAAAATCAAAAACACAATAGAAGATACTAAAAAATACAAGGACAGATCACAGCATAGGAAGAGAAGTCTTCTTTCATTTGAAAATATCCTTGACATCAGTAAAGATACAAATGAAAGCCACACAGAGATATTTGCACCTGCTAGATAAGCAAAGACTACAAAATTTGAACATAGTATTGTAGACGGTGGAAACGGGCACACTTCTACATTAGTCTTGGGAATACAAATTGCCCCAAGTCTTCTGGTGGACAACTTGGTAATATCTCTCAAAGTTTAAAATTCATATTCCCTTTGAGCCCAAAATCTCATTTAATGAATTTATCCAATAGCTGTGTATGTTTATGTACAAAATGATTTAGATAAGTTATTCAATGCAGTCATGAGTAATTTCAAATTTTAGCAAAGAAAAACATGTTCACTAGAACTGATTAAATAAAAATCATGCACAAATAGACAATATGCTGTCGTAACAAAGAATGAGAAACATCACTATGTACCTATATGAAAGAATCACCAAGATTAACCAGTGGGAGGAGGGATGGGACAGTCTGAGAACAGTGTCCAGGGTGCTAAGTTTTAGGTTAAAAAGAGGCAATCAGAGAACATATTTTTACAAGAACAAAATTGGAGAACTTATACTTCCAAATTTCAAAACTTACTGTATAGCTCCAGTAGTCAAATAACCAGTGGAGTTTTTTTTTAAAAAAATATAAGCCCAACAGCAGAATTTTCCTCTAAAATGGCCCACAAAGATAATTTGCATTCAAATTTGCATAAGTAGGGTTTTCTAGATGTAATACCATACTATATTTTTCTTCCAAAATGGTCTCAAAAGCAGGAATATTTTTCATCCAAATTCACTAAGTCTTATGGGATTTTAGAAATAATTCTTATGCCAGGCTTTTCTAAAATGACCCAGAAATGTAACTTTTCATATAAATTTGTTCAAGCTTTTAGGACATGTGGTCACAAATTCTATGCTACATTATTTTACAAAGTTGCCCAGAAATAAATACACTTTTTATTCAAATTCATTCAAATCATGGGTTTCAGGGTACACAAATTCTTTGTCAAATTTCTCCCCAAATGAATAAGAAACATGAGTTTTAAAAATCCAAATTTATATAAATAGTGGGTTTTTGGGAATTAAGTCATATGCTGGATATTTCTCCTCATATCCCCCTGGAAATGTGATATTTTCATCCAAATCTGCTCAAATTTGGAGGCTTATTGGAACTTAAGTCCTACACCAGATTTTCCTTCTAAAATATGCAGAAAATGTCATTTCTTATCCAAATTCACTGAAATCTTAGGTTCTGTGGATCTAACTCATGTGTAAGACTTTTCTTCTAAATGGCCTGGAAATGTGATTTTTCAATCAAATTGGCTCAAATAATGAAGTTTTTTGGAAATAATTTCTATGCTAGAATTTTCTTCCAGAGTAACCTAAAAATGTGATATTTTATCAAAATTTCCTTAAATTGTGATTTTTGGAGTAAGCTCTATTCCAGATTGTTCTTTGTAAATGGCTGGGAAATATTATTTTTTCTTAAAATTTACTAACATTGTGAGGTTTATTAGACATAAGTCCTGTCCCAGGCTTTCTTTCAAAATGGCCCCAAACATGATTTTTTTAAAAAAATCCAAATTTACTCCAGTTTTTTGGCACATCAGTCCTAGGCCAGATTTTTCTTCCAAAAAGTGGAAGGTTTTTGGATATAAGTCCGATACAAAAAAAAAATTTTCCAAAATGATTCAGAAAGATGATTTTTTTCATTCAGACTTGCCAGAAATGTAATTTTGGACATAATTGTGTGCCATCTTTTTCTTCTAAAATGGTGTTAAAAAATATTTAATCTAAATCTGCTAAGTCTTGGGGTGGGGGCAGGCAGTAGACATGAAGTCCTCACCATAATTTTTTCCAGTGTGACACAGTCATGCAGCTTATTTATCCATATTCATTCAAATTGTGGAGTTTTTTAGGTTTTTTTTTTTAACATGAGCCTTAAAGCAGTTTTTCTCCCCGAGAATGGCCCAGAAACATGATCTTTCATTCAAATTGGCTCAGACTATAGGTTAGTTTGGAAGTAAATCCATGCCAGATTATTCTAAAATGGCCTGGAAATACGGGTTTTTTTTCACCCAAATCATAGATTTCTGCTATTTCTGTTGTTGTTCACTTGTTTTCAAGTCGGGGCATAGTGAATTACTGTTTAGATCAAGATACTGTGTCACTAGTGAATTACTGGGGAAAAAGTATACACACAAATCCAAATCCATACCATATGTCGACAAAAAGAGTTGAACTCTTACATATTTGAAGAGATTTATTCTGAGCCGAGTGACCGTGGCCTGTGACACATCCCTCAGGAGGTCCTGAGAACATGTGCCCCAGGTGGTCGGGGCACGGCTTGGTTTTATACGTTTTAGAGAAGCATGAGACATCAATCAAATACATTTAAGAAATACATTGGTTTGGTCCAGAAAGGCGGGACAACTCAAAAACGGGATAGGGTGGGGTGTGCTTCCAGGCTATAGGTGAATTTAAACATTTTCTGGTTGACAATTGGTTGAGTTTGCCTAAAGACCCGGGATTGATAGAAAAGGAATGTTCGGGTTAAGATGAAAGATTGTGGAGACCAAAGTTCTCTTGAAGTCTTATGGTGGCTGCCCTTAGGGACAATAGATGACAAATGTTTCCTATTCAGATCTTAGTTAATCTCTTTAGGACTGGGGGGTCTGGAAGAAAAATATCTAGCTATGTTAATAGAGATTCTTTACAGATGCACATTTTTCCCCACAAAGAATAGCTTTGCAGGGCCATTTCAAATATGACAAAGAAACATGTTTCGGGGTAAAATATTTTGATTTTCTTCCTTGTCTTATAATGTTATGCCAGAGTCAGGTTGGAAAATAAGTCACGATATACAGGGTTAAATAAAACCCATCTGATGAGAATTTATGATTTGTAGGGCATGACTCCCCCAACCCCTTAGATAGGAATTTGGGCAAGATAAAAAAAATTAGAGTTTAGCTCTCACATATATCCCAAATATAAGTAGTTCTCAGTATCTGAAAATGGCTTTATTAAGGGAGTTAATATTTCTAAATATGTGTCAGACTGAACACCTTCTATTCCAATGAGTGTCTTGATACGGTATTCACATATAAAATCTGTTCTTTGGTTTGGGGCTAGAGTTTCTTTTGTGAAAGGAAAATAAATTCACTATGCCAAAAGGAAAAAAATGAAGCTGAAAGCTGGGTCATGCAAACAACTGTCTTGAACTGTAGTTGAATTGGGGTTTTATCTTGGAAATTCTCCTTAATGACTAAAAGTTAAGATTAACAATCAGCTGGTCTTAATTTCTTCTTACCATTAGAGCACTCAGTAATTGTATGAATTGTGTGACCATTTTTTTGTTTTGCTTACCTGGTTTTGTTTGTTTGTTTCTGTTTTTGTTGTTTCAGTCTTTTTCCCATTAGGTTTGATCATCTCTACCCGACTTAGTCAAATCTGAAGGAAAGTTCCAAATTATTGCGAACAAAGCCTCTGAACTGTCCACATTCCTGCAAAAAAAAATAATAAATTTTTTTTTCCTGGAAAAAAAAATTAAAAAGCCAGCAAATGGAAGAAAAGAAAGATTTTGACACCTGAGGGGCTTTATTTACATAACAAGCCCATCTTTTGCTAGCCAAGCCCAAACTGAAAGAACTATGGTGGCTGCCCCACAGTGTAGTTCAGTAGCTAAGGTTCTGCCTGTTTTCACCACAGCAGCCTGGGTTTGCTTCCTAAATCAGGTCCTTTCTGGCTTAAATTTTGTGTTATTAATACTTTTGAAATATCAGCAGGTTGTCCCAGCTAAAATATGGTTAAAAGAGATTTAAAAGGATTTTTAAGAGCTCAGTGGTTAAAAGTCAGCTTAATTAAAAGCTAATATCCAAGATGTGTGTGTATGAATATAAGGCCTTTATGCTTTTTCTCTGTCCTAGGATCTTGTTTTTTGAGAAAAAGTTTTTTCCTTCTCAGTTGACTGAGTTCTGTTTCCTCAAATTACTTTGGCCTGTCTCCCCTTCCTCTTGCCACTCTCTGCTGCATGAAGGATCTAAATAATTTCTAACAGCCTGGGATTCCTTAAAGAAAAGAGAGACAGCACCAGACTCCTTTCTGGGGAGAAATCTCTGTTCTTCCATATGGAACCCCAAGAATATAAACAGACAGGTTCCTCTCTGATCTTAAACTGCTTGCTTTTGTATTGTTACCTGATTTTTTAAAATTATAGCAAGCAAACATTTTTCTTTAAAAAATGTTCTTATTAAAGGGAAATAATTTCTAATTCAAAGGTTATTTATGAGACAAGGCAAAAGATAGTAAAGGTTAAAAGGAAAATAATTTTATATGAGAAAGAATTTGTATGGTAAATTTTTTGTCCCAAAATAAAATGACTGATTATTTAAGAAAGAGGGATATTTAAGATAAAACAGGAAGTCCAAGTGTGGCAGGCCAGGTCTCACTAATGCAGGCCTTCATAACAACTGTTTCAGCACTGACTGAGTGATTAAGTTAAATATTAAAAGCTGAAAGGGCCAGTGACCTTATGCAAAGGCTGGGCTGTAACAAAAGTCCACCAAGAGTTTTGTCTAGGCCTTTCCTGGCCTTGAAACATGACAAGATAATGAAGGAATTCTTAACAGGATACATTTAGGATTAAGCAAGTTTTATTGGGAGTCTGAAGAAACTCCCCAGGCCTCCACAAACAAGTTTACTAGGGTCTGAAGGAACTTCCCAATCCTCCATGATTTAGGAGGAGACGAGATAAGGGTAATCACCCCAGAACCTGGACCCATTTAGATTAAGTAAATTTACTCAGGCTCCAGAGGAAGGTCTTCAGAACTCAGATCTTAGTTATAGATTAAAAGAAGTTAATCACTTATGTCTTTAGATGAATGCATACTTACACATAGACATATGGCTTAGAAGACATACAAGCTCTGGAAAACTTTGTAATTTTGAGTTGGTCTAGCAGTGTTTTCCAGGTCTTCTCCCTGTAACCGGTTACAGAGATAAAAACTCTCTTCCTCCCCAGTTCATCTGCATCTTGTTATTGCGCCACGAGAAGTAGCAGCCCGACCCTCAGTTTGGTCTGGGAACATAGGCGTATATCATAAATGGTTTGTGTAAGTCATAATAAACTTTGTAAAAGGAGAATTTACATAAAAAAACTTTATGTGATCAAGTTGGCTATAGTTAAAAGAAAATTATTTATAAAAATATCTGTAGAGATTAGGCTTTGATATTAAAATACCCTAATACTCTAAAGAATTGGTTAGAACAACAAAATTTTCTTAAGGTATTGATTTACTCTTAATAAAATTACAAGAGATGTTTGTTAACCCCAAAATTTAACTTTTATTGTGTCTTGCTGTTTTCAGTTTTCTCTCCCCTTTAAGAAGGCCTGAGATAATAATTCACTCCAACTTTTTCATCAGCTCCTCTAAGTTTTTATCCTTAGTTTCTAAATGCTGTTGTGACCTAATGCTAAAAATGTTTTATCTTAAAGGTTTAAAGGAAATGTTTTCTTCCAATATAACATTCTGTGCTCTTAGCTTTTCTTAATCTGTCTAAATTGGTTTACAAAATTGAAAACCTGGCTGGGTGCCGTGGCTCATGCCTGTAATCCCAGCACTTTGGGAGGCCGAGGTGGACGGATCACCTGAGGCCAGGGATTCTAGACCAGCCTGGCCAACACAGCAAAACCCCATCTCTAGTTAAAATACAAAAAATTAGCCAGGCATAGTGGTGTGCACCTATAATCCCAGCTACTTGGGAGGCTGAGGCAGGAGAATCACTTGAACCCACGAGGCGGAGGCTGCAGTGAGCCGAGATTGCACCTCTGCACTCCAGCCTGAGCAACAGAATGAGACTCCATCTCAAAAAAAGAAAAAGAGAAAGAAAACCTTCACTTAGGACACACTCTTCCTATGTCTAATTAATTCAAATACCCATTTTTCATTAGTTTTGACTTGCAGGTTATCTAAATGGACTCCCCACAGGGAACAGCAGTCACACTGCAAAAGGGTTTATTTTTGGGGTTTTTGCCATTTGGTAACTGAACTAACAAACAGATTTTATGTTTTATTGAAATAATTCCTACATCATTATTAAGTTTTGATTTGCTTAGGAAAACTGAGACTAATTTTGTTTTTAATTAAGGCTATTACCTCCAGGTAACTTTCTGTATTACTTTTAAAATCCTTGTGCTATTGAGTTACAGGGTTTTGACTCCTGGATGCAAAAAGGACCAAGTTCTGCTGAATCTTAAACACTGACAGCAGTTAAAGGCTCATCTTCAGACTTAGGAGATGATAACAATAAAAATAAACTGCATTCATGAAACACAGAGCCAGAAATTAAAACTATTCAACCCCTCTAGGCCCAGGGACTATTGAAGAAAAGGTGAGTGTGTGAGATTGTAATGGCCAATTTTGAGAGAGAAAATTATATCAGAGTTTCTCTATAGATTAAACATTAATAATCAAAGAAACACCGATGCAAGACCAGCATCTGGGCCCCTGTGTCAGATTGACAAGGTTTTTCTTGGAGCATTAACCTACTCTTTAAAAAATTAGAAAAAGTTATAAAAAGGTTTAGGGAAATTAAATCTTATGGTCAAGATGATTAAAATTTAATAGATTTGTTTATAAGACTTGAGGCAGATTTAATTGGCCTCATGCTGTCTTTATTAGTACTTATTGTTTGGGAAATTAAGTCTCCTCTCTCAAAGAATAAGGCTTTTGCCTTTAAAAAAAATGTTTGAGTTATCACTTTGGCTGAATGAATGACTTTACAATTTCCTGTGATCCCATTTATGATATCAAGTGTTTTAAACTTTTTTTTATATTTGACAAACTTTCTAAAATCAAGTTCTAAATTCAGTCCTTTTGACCTTTTAATTTTTTGATATTAGGTCCCCTGAAGTCTGAAAGAGACATATTTTGCTTATTTGGTATAATAAAACCATACAAGAAGCATCATCAAATATGAAATGGTGTTTAACCTTCTTTGGATTATATTTATAGAAATGTGTTATTAGTATGTGTTCCAAAATTATATGAGATTCCTGTGATTCTGATATATTTTAGTATATGTTATCAGTAGTAATTATGATTATTATGTCAAATTGTTGTATGCCACGGGAGTAACCAAATTTCCTTGTAAATTGTGTCTTTAACCATGACTGTTCTAAGACTTTCATTATCCACAATTGTGGTTTTACTTTGGTCTGTTTATAGAGTGGTTTATAATCAGCTATAGAACTCTGAGGAGTACTCTTAAATATGAGTTTCTGATAATATTAGAGATTGTGCGATTGGAATAAAGAGAAAAACTTCCAGAACTCTCATGGACAGTCGATGTATTCATGAGGGTTGTTGATCGACTATTGAGAAGAACAGGAGTTAATTGCATGGACTGAACTAATAGAAGATTGAAATAATTACAATAATCCTTTATGACTTTTTGTTTAAAAATTTGCCAATTCTTTTTGTTTTTTTCAGATTTAAGAAAAGTTTCTCTTCTTTTAAGCTATGTACAGCTTTTAACAATTGAGTAAATTATACTCTAGTGAGCAAAATTTAAAATATAATTTCTTTCTCTCTACCTCATTTCCCCAAAATTTGGAAATTATTTGTAAGTATTCTTAATTTATGGCAATATAGTTATTTATATAAGCTCAATAAGAATCTGTTTTCTTTTATAACAGGATGTAATTGGAGACACTGGTTAGTTTACCAACGCTTTGACTGGAATGACATATATTCAGACTGGCCTGAGAAAATAAGGCTAACTTTTAGAGCCACTAAAAACTCCTTGGAAAGATTGGCCTTATACCTTGTTATTTACAGGGTCCTGGCCTGTGGTAAGTAAAGAATGTCACTTTCAGACATACCTAGGAACCCCAAGGTTTTTTGGAGCCCTCAAAAAGAGAGGAATTTATTCCATTTACACAGGTATCTGCAGGCACAGATAAATCCTTGACTGGCCTCATGGCTTTAGAAAAGGCCTAATCTCAGATTCCTTATGGAAAAGCTTCCAGCAAAGCCAAATTTTTAAAAAAGAGAGCCTATATGGCAAATGATTATTTTGATTATGTAAATAATCAAGCCAATAATAAGACTAAAACTTACTTTACAAATAAAGTGGTCCTACTATGATTTTGTCTTTAATAAAATGGGAGAATTGGAGAGAGAAAAATCATGTTTCAAAATAAACTCTAGTACACCTGTTATTGGATTCTAACCTTGTCAAGTATTTTTCAACTTTTATTCTACAATTTGGACTGAATTCTAAAATATTTCCTGACCACAAGTTTCCAAAAGAATATTTTCATTTTTTTCTTCTCTCCTTTCCTTTTTCTGCCATTTTTCCTGATTTTAAATACTGAAGCTAGACAACATAAACTTATATATCTCTCTATATAAACAAATTTTATACCTACCTACTGATGTATGGACTTCGGAGTAATATGGCCTATGTCAGTTTTCCAGGATTGTTCTCCCTTTTAAAAATTTTTTGTTATTTCCTCATCTTTCCTCTGCTTCCTTTCTCTGTCCTTCACCTATTTTTTCCTTGTAGAATATAAGACTTCATAACTGGCTAAAAATGAGTTTTCCTAACAATGTGGGACCTACCCCTCTAGGAATTAAATTGATCTCCCAATTGTGAGAGATCACACAAAACCTGAGATCAGAGACTCATTTTCTTCTCAAATGCGTTTTCTGAAAGAGTTTAAAAGAAAAAATAGGGAGGTTGGTCCAATGGTAGTGGGTTATCAGAACCTATTAACATTAGTGGTCACTAAAGTTGGTATGTGACCCCACCCACTGCTAAATTTGACTGGCTTTTTAAAAAATTTTTTTTTAATTATTATACTTTAAGTTTTAGGGTACATGTGCATAATGTGCAGGTTTGTTACATATGTATACATGTGCCATGTTGGTGTGCTGCACCCATTAACTCGTCATTTAGCATTAGGTATATCTCCTAATGCTATCCCTCCCCCCTCCCCCCACCCCACAACAGTCCCTGGAGTGTGATGTTCCCCTTCCTGTGTCCATGTGTTCTCATTATTCAATTCCCACCTATGAGTGAGAACACGCGGTATTTGGTTTTTTGTCCTTGCGATCGTTTGCTGAGAATGATGGTTTCCAGTTTCATCCATGTCCCTACAAAGGACATGAACTCATCATTTTTTATGGCTGCATTGTGTATCCATGGTGTATATGTGCCACATTTTCTTAATCCAGTCTATCGTTGTTGGACATTTGGGTTGGTTCCAAGTCTTTGCTATTGTGAATAGTGCCGCAATAAACATACGTGTGCATGTGTCTTTATAGCAGCATGATTTATAGTCCTTTGGGTATATACCCAGTAATGGGATGGCTGGGTCAAATGGTATTTCTAGTTCTAGATCCTTGAGGAATCACTACACTGACTTCCACAATGGTTGAACTAGTTTGCAGTCCCACCAACAGTGTAAAAGTGTTCCTATTTCTCCACATCCTCTCCAGCACCTGTTGTTTCCTGACTTTTTAGGGATGGCCATTCTAACTGGTGTGAGATGCTATCTCATTGTGGTTTTGATTTGCATTTCTCTGATGGCCAGTGATGATGAGCATTTTTTCATGTGTTTTTTGGCTGCATAAATGTCTTCTTTTGAGAAGTGTCTGTTCATATCCTTCGCCCACTTTTTGATGGGGGTTGTTTGTTTTTTTCTTGTAAATTTGTTTGAGTTCATTGTAGATTCTGGATATTAGCCCTTTGTCAGATGAGTAGGTTGCGAAAATTTTCTCCCCTTTTGTAAGTGGCCTGTTCACTCTGATGGTAGTTTCTTTTGCTGTGCAGAAGCTCTTTAGTTTAATTAGATCCCATTTGTCAATTTTGGCTTTTGTTGCCATTGCTTTTGGTTAAAAAGTGGCAGTGAGAATTGTGAAAAGAAAATAAATTTACTATGCCAAAGGAAAAATATTAAGCTGAAAGCTGAGTCATGCAAGCAACTACCTTTCCTTTTGCTCCTAAGTAGATAGCTACAGATAAAAGGTTAAATATTTCCACAGGTAGCTACTTTATGTTCATCTTATCTTATGTAACGTGTCAATTTACTGAGTGTGAGACCAATACATAATTGACTATTCCCTTGCTTGCTCCTTTTCTCTTGCAATATGTGGATTACCATACTCTCCCTCTTTCCTCTCTATCCCACTTTTCTCCTTTAAATATTGAAGCCCTGAAAGTCATCTTTGGAGAAAGGCACAGACTTGTTTCCCAGGCACATCATTCACCTTGGCAAAACAAACTTCTAAATTGATTGAGAGCTTTATCAGATACTTTTTTGTTCATACTTGCTCTTTCTAGGACCTGGTATTGTTTCTTATATTCTTAAATTTCTTTGACAGTATTGAACACCTAGTTTATGCAAGGACTAAAGTTTATGCAAGGACTAAAAATTACCTAAGAGTGTCTCTGGTTCTGAGCTTTTTATTTTTTTATGACTTTTTTTTTTTTTTTTTAATGGAGTTTTGCTCTTGTTGCCCAGGCTGGAGTGCAGTGGCGCGATCTCAGCTAACTGCAACCTCCCCATCCCAGGTTCAAGCATTTCTTCTGCCTCAGCCTCCCAAGTCGCTGAGATTACAGGCGCCACCACGCCCAGCTAATTTTTGTATTTTTAGTAGAGACAGGGTTTCACCATGTTGTCCAGGCTGGTCTCGAACTCCTGACCTCAGGTGATCCACCCGCCTCGGCCTCCCAAAGTGCTGGGATTACAGGCGTGAGCCACTGCACCCAGTCAACATTTTTTTTTAAAGGAAATGATTCACTTCTAATAGCTGTAAACAAGTTAAACTTAGTCATCCAGGAGTAATGTTACTGAAAATAGCAGAGTAGGGAACTCTAAAATCCTGTCTCTCCACAAAAGCAATGAACAATCTGGCAAAAACTGTCAGAATCAAACTTTTTGGAACTCTGGGAATCTATTAAAAAACAACAATAACAAGCAGGGGAATGCTTACTGAAGAAAGACACTGCTGAATTTTGGTAAAAGTGCTGTGGCTTTGTAACTTACCTGCTTACCATGCCCCATCATCAGCTTGGTAGCAGCTAAGACAGCAGCTCACATTCCAGATGCAGGTTGCTGGCATCAGAGGGAGAAATATGGACTTATTTTCAAGGAATCATGCTGGTGTGTTTTGATCTGTCTGGGCTCCCTGAAGGGTTGGCACAAGGGCTTGCTTTTCTTTTACCTGACTCAAACTTTCTCCAAGGCATAAGCAATTTCCAGGTAGTGTTTGCTGAAAGCATGTAAAAGCAAATGTATTAGCCTTAGCCACCTGAGACAAAGGATGACAGTTGGAGCAAGCAACAAGCAGCAAGAAAAGTCTGGGAAGAAAGAGAGTACACATGGAGATACTTGGAGAAACGATGACTTTGAAAAGCTTCTGTATATATGAAGAAATCCAGAAGGTCACATACATGCCCAGGCTGGATATATGCCCAGAGACATCTGAAAAGACTCTAAGCTTTAACATCTATCTAACTTTTAGGCTCCACAGAAGGAGGGAGCGAAGGTTAAGGCAGAGTTTTAAACAACCTGGCCAAGCATTGAATGAGTTCCCCATGCAAAGCCAACCTGCAAAGACTGGGAGAGTATTTTATACTTTTGGCTCTCAGTATTTCAGGAAATCTCTTCAAATCACTAGCTAACCACTAAGCTAAAATAACAAAACTTCAGTGGCCAACAACAAGGAATATAGCTTTAACAAAAATGGTTTAGAGAAGTGTCTAAACCATTAAAGTGTTAAACAACAACAAACTACAACAAGCAGCAACAACAAACTCTGGAGAAGGAGAAGAATCTGATTTCCAAAGTTGTCATATTATTCAAAATCTCCACTTCTCCACAAAATGTTATGACACATGCAAAGAGGCAAGAAATTATGGCCCATTCACAGGAAAATAAGAAATGTATAGAAACAGTCCCTGAAGAAGCCCAGACACTGGACTTACCAAAGACTTTATTTTTTTTTTTATTATTAAATTTTTTTTTGGCACACAAAACAATAAACATTTTCTAGAAATACATACAAACAAAAAGATGCGTATCAAACATATTAGGAAGGTTGCACATGGGAAGTCGGGGAATAGAAATGGGGGGTGGGAATTAAAATAAATGAGAGAGGGACTTTATATGGATCAGTGATAACAGCTCAATCCTCTATTTGACAAAGAAGAAGGAGAAGGAAGAGGAAGAAAAAGTGGGACAAAGGATCAGAAAGGGAGGAAAATAGAAAAAACTAGAGTATGACTCCAGGGTAGACCTGCCCTGCTGTCGCTGGGCTGGTTGGCTGGCCCGTCTGCCGTATTCTCCATATGCTTCGCCATGCTGGCCAGGCTGGTCCCGAACTCCTAGCCTGAAGTGATTAACCCGCCTCGGCCCCCCAGAGTGCTGGGACCACAGGCGTGAGCCACCACGTCCAGCCCCCACATTGCTTCTGGCCTCCATGGTAGACCTCCCAGACGGGGCGGTCGGGCAGAGGCGCTCCCCACATCCCAGACGGGGCGGCCGGGCAGAGGCGCTCCCCACATCCCAGACGGGGCGGCCGGGCAGAGGCGCTCCCCACATCCCAGACGGGGCGGCCGGGCAGAGGCGCTCCCCACATCCCAGACGGGGCGGC